>NW_027062670.1:294910-440417 GCF_032884065.1 Artemia franciscana
TTTTTTAGTTTTTTCAGTTTTTTTTAGTTTTTAGTTTTTTTACCTTTTTTTAGTTTTTTTTAGTTTTTTAGCTTTTTTAGTTTTTTTTTTCTTTTTAGTTTTTTTTGTAGTTTTTACCTTTTTTAGTTTTTTTTTCTTCTTTTGTATTAGTGTGAAATAATTCAGACGTCATATGCGGACAAACACGACGTCACTCGACAGACAGACAGACAGACATAACCCACAAACAACTTATTTTTATATATATTTATTCATATTTTTTTAGTTTTCTTTTTCTCTTTTATTTTTCAGTTTTTTCCTTTTTTTTAGTTTTTTTCTTTTTTAGTTTTTAGTTTTTTTTTAGTTTTTTACCTTTTTTTAGTTTTTTTTTAGTTTTTTTAGTTTTTTAGCTTTTTTTAGTTTTTTTACTAGTTTTTATTTTTTTTGTAGTTTTTGCCTTTTTTTATTTTTTTCAGTTTTTTTTTAGTTATTAGATTTTTACCTTTTTTTAGTTTTTTTTAGTTTTTTAGCTTTTTTAGTTTTTTTTTCTTTTTAGTTTTTTTGTAGTTTTTACCTTTTTTAGTTTTTTTCTTCTTTTGTATTAGTGTGAAATAATTCAGACGTCATATGCGAACAAACATGACGTCACCTGATCCACAGATCCACACACAGACAACTTATTTTTATATATATAGAAGATATATATATATATATATATATATATATATATATATATATATATATATATATATATATACTAGCTGTTGGGGTGGCGCTTCGCGCCACCCCAACAGCTAGTAGGTGGGGGCGCTTCGCCCCCCCCAAGCCCCCCCGCGCGCGTAAGTCGTTACGCGCCATATTAGTTACGCGCCATTGTAGTTGTGTCCCTATGTCCCACCTGTGAATATAGATAGACATATATATATATATATATATATATATATATATATATATATATATATATATATATATATATATATATATATATATATATATATATATATATGTTTTTAACTACGTAAAACTTGCGAATATACAACATTCTTTGCTGTCCCATTGTTTGTGCATATAAATAGATTGTCAGGTTTACCGACTCTTGAACATGCAACATATAATGGTCAATGGGAAAACAATCCGTATTCAGATCTATACCTCATGATTCTAATGATTGCCCTTGAGCTTTGTTGATGGTGATTGCTAATCGACCATTCCCTGAGTCGCCATCGTCATTTATATATCCCCGTGTGCACCCCGGCGTCCCCTTTGTAGTTATGTCCATGTGTCCCGGTCGTCATTTATATTCCCTGTGTCCCGGTCGTCATTTGTGTCCCGGTGTCCCAGTCTCTGATTTCTCTTTGAGTGTCCCGGGCGTCATTTATATTCCTTGTGTCCCGGTGTCCCGGTCGTCATTTATATCCCCCTGCCCCCCGGCGTCCCCGTTGTAGTTGTGTCATTTATATTCCCTGTGTCCCGGTCGTCATCCCGGTATACATTCGTTTTTGAATTGGTATATGATGAAATAAATTTTTAATTTTTTCCGTTTTTTCCTTTTAGTTTTTTTTATTGGTTTTGACCTTTTTTTAGGTTTTTTAGTTTTTTTCTTTTTTCTTTTTAGTTTTTTTTGAAGTTTTTATCTTTTTAGTTTTTTTATTTTTATTTATATTTTTTTAGTTTTCTTTTTCTCCTTTATTTTTCAGTTTTTTTCCTTTTTTTAGTTTTTTTTCTTTTTAGTTCTTTTAGTTTTTATCTTTTTTAGTTTTTTTTAGTTTTTTAGATGAAATTTTTTTTAGTTTTATTCCTTTTTTCTTTTCAGTTTTTTATTGGTTTTTACCTTTTTTTTAGCTTTTTTAGTTTTTTTTTTCGTTTTTCTTTTACTTTTTTTTTTAGTTTTATCTTTTTTATTTTTTTTATTTTTATTCTTAATTTTTTTTTTTATTAGTTATTAGTTTTTTTTTGTAGTTTTTGCCTTTTTTAGTTTTTTCAGTTTTTTTTTTTAGTTTTTAGATTTTTACCTTTTTTAGCCTAACCAGGATTTGAACCTGGGACCTTCATTCTCCGTTTTGACACCCTCTCTCACCGAGTGACTACTCCAGCATGTTCATTTTGGTGTTTTAAATGGTATATTATTAACCAAATCAATGTGTTTTACAATATACTAAGCATCGTCATAACAAAAATGACGACAACTAATTTAATGACGTCAGTCAACACAGAAATTAAGTTCTGAAATTAAGTCATGAAATTACTTGCTGCTGATAGAGAAAGTCAGAAAAGAAAGCGTGCCGAGGAACTATCAGCAGCAAGTTTTTTGGCATAGACTCTTTGAGCATCTTCATCAGTCATTGTAAACTTAAACATTAATAGATTTCTACGTGAACATATGTCTTATATAACTTGAATGACGTCACCGTCAAAGCAAAAATGACGACAACTAATTTCATGACGTCAGCCGACACAGAAACATGACGTCACCTGACAACTAATTTCATGACGTCAGCCGAACACAGAAACATGACGTCACCTGATCCACAGATCCACAGACAGACAACTTATTTTTATATATATAGATATAAATATATATATATATATTTATATATATATATATATATATATATATATATATATATATATATATATATATATATATATATATATATATATATATATATATATATATATATAAAAATAAGTTGTCTGTCTGTGTGTCTGTCTGTCTGTCAGGTGACGTCATTTTTCTGTGTTGACTGACGTCATCAAGTTAGTTGTCGTCATTTTTGCTACGACGGTGACGTCATTCAAGATATTTAAGACATATGTTCACGTAGAAATCTGTTAATGTTTAAGTTTAAAATGACTGATGAACTTACAATGGCAAAAGCCGATGAAGATGCTCAAAGAGTCTTTGCCAAAAAACTTGCTGCTGATAGAGAAAGTCAGAAAAGAAAGCGTGCCGAGGAATCAAAAGAACAGCAAGGAAACAGGCTTGAGGCTGATAGAGAAAGAAAGAACAGAAAGCGTGCCGAGGAATCAAAAGAACAGCAAGGAAACAGGCTTGAGGCTGATAGAGAAAGAAAGAACAGAAAGCGTGCCGAGGAATCAAAAGAACAGCAAGGAAACAGGCTTGAGGCTGATAGAGAAAGAAAGAACAGAAAGCGTGCCGAGGAACTACCAGAGCAACGCGGAAGCAGACTTGCTGCTAAAAGAGAAAGTGAAAAAAGAAGGCGTGCCGAGGAATTACAAGAACAGCAAGAAATCAGGCTTGTTGCTGATAGAGAAAGTAAGAAAAGAAAGCGTGCCGAGGAATCACAAGAACAGCAAGAAATCAGGCTTGCTGCTGATAGAGAAAGTAAGAAAAGAAAGCATGCCGAGGAATCAGAGCAACCTGAAAGTTATCGCCTGGCATTCAGGTACAACCCAGTCGTTGATTATAGCTTGAGTAGATGTGTTCAAATCGGGACAATGTCTAAAATTTGTCCCTATTGCAAGGCCTTGAAATTCAATGGTGAAACAATGGGAATGTGTTGCGCCTCAGGAAAAGTTAAACTTCCTCTATTGGCTGCACCACCAGAGCCATTGAAGACTTTCCTTACTGGAACTACGTCAGAATCTAAGCGTTTTTTGTCACAAATCAGAAAATACAACTCATGTTTCCAAATGACGTCGTTTGGAGCCCAAATCGAAAATCCAGATCAATTTATGTCTACTTTCAAAGTAAAAGGGCAAATTTATCATAGAGCAGGGTTCCTTCTACCATTCTCAGGCGAGAATCATAAATTTTTACAATTGTACTTCATCAGTGATAGAAATTCTGAATTGAATGCACGTTGCGAAATTTCTCCCAATGTTGAAAGGACAATCGTTTCCCAATTGCAACATCTTTTCCACGAAAATAATAATTTAGTGCGTCTGTTCAAAACAGCCATCGATTTGATGCCTACTGATACGCATAAAATTGTTATTTCCGCTGACAAAACGCCTCCTGGCCAACATGTGCGTAGATACAATGCTCCAACTATCGACGATGTGGCAATCGTTATGGTCGGTGATCAGTTTTTACCTCGAGATATTATTCTTCATAAGCGAAACGCTCAGTTGTTAAGAATTGCTGAAACTCATCGATGCTACGATGCCCTACAATATCCTATCATTTTTTGGGATGGAGCCGACGGCTATCACTTTAATATTAAATTGATGAATCCAGCCACTAACAAAGAAATGAATAAGAAATGCAGTGCAATGCATTATTATTCCTATAGACTAATGATTCGGCAGGATGAAGAAAATTATATTTTAAAATGCCGTGAATTGTTTCACCAATTTGTCGTTGATATGTATGCTAAAATTGAATCAGAACGTTTGCTATATATCCGCCTGAATCAGACCAAGCTCCGCTCTGAACAATACATTCATTTGCGAGATGCAGTTATAAATGACGGTAATACCACAAACGTTGGAAGATTAACAATTTTACCTTCGTCATATGCTGGCAGTCCCCGTCATATGCATGAATAAGCTCAAGATGCTATTGCGTATGTTCGTCTCTATGGTCGTCCAGATTTATTTATTACATTTACATGTAATCAATCTTGGGACGAGATACTGCAGCTTTTACTTCAAGGACAATCGGCGGTTCATAGGCATGACATTACGGCCCGTGTCTTCCGGCAAAAGTTGAAATCACTGATAAACTACATAGTAAAACTTGCAGTGTTTGGGTCAGTGCGATGCTGGATGTACTCAGTGGAATGGCAAAAATGAGGTTTGCCACACGCACATATACTAATCTGGCTACATAAAAAAATTACTTCGAACGAAATTGATGATGTGATTTCCGCTGAAATACCTGATAAAAATGTCGATAAGGGGTTACATGATATTATTGTAAAAAATATGATACATGGACCTTGCGGTGCACTGAACGAAAATTCACCATGCATGGCCAAAGGAAGGTGCACAAAGCAATATCCTCGACTTTTAGTATCAAACACAATTACTGGCAATGATGGTTACCCACAATATAGAAGAAGATCTACTGAAGATGGCGGTAAAACAGCAATAGTAAAGAAGCGTAACGGTACCACCATCGAAGTAGATAACCAGTGGGTTGTTCCATATTCCCCATTATTATCAAAAACATTTAATGCACACATAAACGTTGAATACTGTAACTCCGTAAAGGCAATCAAATACATATGTAAATACGTCAACAAAGGCAGTGACATGGCAGTTTTTGGCTTGCAGCCCGAAATCAAAGATTTCGACGAAATCGTACAATATCAGGCTGGAAGATACATAAGCAGTAATGAAGCTGTTTGGCGAATTCTTTCATTTCCGATACATGAACGTAGTCCAGCTGTTGTTCACTTAGCGGTACATTTACAGAATGGTCAACGTGTTTATTTCACGGAAACCAACGTGCAACAAAGAGTCCTGAATCCACCGGATACAACATTAACAGCTTTTTTTTCGCTTTGCAAAAATGATTCTTTTGCAAAAAAACTGCTGTATACTGAAGTGCCTTCGTATTACACGTGGAATACTAAAAATAAAGTATTTGAACGTCGAAAACAGGGTAAGTCAGTCGACGGCCAACCTACCATCTTCAAAGATACCACGATAGGAAGACTCTACACCGTTCACCCCAATCAACATGAATGCTTCTTTCTACGCCTTCTTTTGGTGAATGTACCCGGTCCGACATCCTTTGAGTATTTGAGAACTGTAAACGGTACTATACATGACACTTACCGTAGTGCATGCCAAGCTCTGAATTTATTGGAGAATGACCAACACTGGGATAACTGCATCAATGACGCGTGCGAAACGTCAACCCCAAGTCAAATTCGTGCATTGTTTGGCATCATTTTAACAACTTGCTCTCCATCAGCTCCTACAGTGTTATGGGAAAAATATAAGTCAAAAATGTCCGAAGATATACTCCATCGAAAACAGTTAGAGACGTCAGATATGACTTTTGAATTTACATCAGAAATTTATAACTACACTTTAGTTATTATAGAAGATTTGTGCGTACGTATGGCAAACAAACCTCTTCAGGATTTGGGAATGCCTTCACCTAATCCTACCGCTGCTGTTTCGACTTGCGTAGAATTGGATCGTGAACAAAGTTACAGTACGAGTGATCTATTGTCGTATGTACAAAATAACATTTCCAAGGTAACGTCGGAACAAAAAGACATTTATGATACGATAATGCATTGTGTCGATAACAACGTTGGAGAAATTTTCTTTTTGGATGCGCCAGGAGGTACTGGTAAAACATTTGTGATAAAACTGATTCTGGCATCAATTCGATCAAAAAATGATATAGCGTTGGCAATTGCGTCGTCCGGAATAGCCGCAACATTGCTGCCTGGTGGAAGAACTGCTCATTCCGCTTTGAAATTGCCTCTGAATTTGCATTCTACAGAAACTCCCACGTGCAATATTTCCAAATCATCTGGGATGGGTAAAGTATTGCAGCAATACAAACTTATTATTTGGGATGAGTGCACAATGGCACACAAAAAATCGCTCGAGGCTCTGGATCAATGCTTGAAAGATTTGAGAGGGAAGTCGAAACCCTTTGGCAGCACATTAATATTGCTTGCGGGAGATTTCAGGCAAACATTACCTATAATACCTAGATCAACTCCTGCAGACGAAATGAATGCTTGCCTGAAAAATTATAATTTATGGGCACACGTAAAAATATTAAAATTAACTACAAATATGCGTGTCCGATTGCAAAACGATGACTCTGGTCAAACATTTTCAGATCAATTGCTGGCAATTGGAAACGGAAAGCTCCCAGTAGACTCAATTTCAGGACGTATACAACTACCTGCTGATTTCTGTAATTTAGTGACGTCCAAAAATGAATTGATTGAAAAAGTATTTCCGAATATTCTAAAAAATTATAAAAATAATAAATGGCTAAGTGAAAGAGCGATTCTCGCACCCAAAAATATAGACGTCCACGAGATCAACAATATTGTTTTGACCAAGATTCGAGACCAGGCAGTCCTTTACAAGTCAGTCGACACAGTTTTGGAACCAAATGAAGCGGTTAATTATCCATCTGAATTTTTAAATTCCATAGATCTTTCAGGGTTTCCACCACACGTGCTACAACTAAAAATAGGCGTACCAGTAATACTTTTAAGAAATATAAACCCACCAAAGCTTTGCAATGGCACTCGACTTGCCGTAAAAAAAAACAATGGTTTATCAAGTTCAGGTTTTTGATTTTCAAAGGCATAGTAGGCCTATGCCTTATATATATGCCTTATATATATATATATATAGATATATATATATATATATATATATATATATATATATATATATATATATATATATATATATATATATATATATATATATATATATATATATAAAGGTTTTGCCGGTGGCATATCATGATGTCCAAATGGACCTTAATTAGAAGTAGTGCCTTTGCAAAAATTACGTTTTTCATTGGATCTTTAACTTTTGCTTTTGCTTGTCTTTTGTCATTATGAAAGACATATCGCCGAAAATTTGTATCTTTTAATTATTCAGGTGGGGGGACAAAAACCTCTTTTTTTTAATCGAGAAAGACTTATTGCCGAACCTGTGTTTCTTTTAGCCGTTCAGGTGGTGAGACAAAAGCTTCTTCTTTTCCCTCGGCTTATCTTTTGTCATTATAAAAGACATATCACCGAACCTTTGTTTCTTTTAATTGTCCAGTTGGTGGGGCAAAAACTTCTTTTTCTTCTAAAGATTTATCAAGTTCAGGTTTTTGATTTTCAAAGGCATAGTAGGCATTGATGACCGTACCTTATCCATGTCAAAATCCAAAACATAATAATCATCGCTATCATTTTCCATTTTTTGGTTCGTTTTACCTCGGCTTGTCTTTCGTCATTACAAAATACATATCGCCGAACCTTTGTTTTTTTAACAAAGGTATGGTAAGCATTGATGTGCTTCTGCATGTGAAAATCCCAAACCCAATCATGATCGCTATCATTATCAATTTTGACAGGTTTTGATTTTTGCTGTCCAGGTTGATTTTCATTGACTCGCTCACATGTTTAGTGTCACATGTCTCCTAACGTCGTGTCATTTTTGACTTGTTCACATGCACGGTGTCGTATGTCGTCTAACCGCGCGTGTCTTTAATCTTCATTTTTATTTTTGATACGCTACCGCTGTTCTTCTAACCGCGTGTGTATTTTTGATCTTCATTTTTGACGAGCTCACTTGCTCGGTGTCGCATATTTTCTAACCACGTGTGTTTTTGCTCTTCATTTTATTTTTGACACACTCTAGTTGTCGTAAATACCTTCAGAGTAAAAAAAAATGAAAGAAGGAAAATTATAAAGAGCTTCTAGAGTTTTTAGGAGAAAGTCAAAAGAGGGAATCTTTATTTCTGTCTTTTTTTATGGATAAAATTATATTTTTATATCTTTTCAGTTTTTTTTTCCTACAAGAATCCATAGCCATAAAACCCATTTGCATGCTGGGGAACTTTTTCAACAATTTCTAATCTTGACTTCTCGTCTCCAAAAATGTGAACAGAGTTGACTCTCATTACTACAGAAGAAGAAATTAACTATTAACATTATAAGAAGATTAGTTTATTTTGGTTTATTTTCAATCAAAGAATTAACCAAAATGCAAGTAATGGGTATAATTGCACCATAAACGGAAACCAAAGATGCAATGTTTATATAGTCTAAAAGTAAAACTTGACGAAGGAATTGGCCATGGAATGGAAACCTGACCTGACCATGAAAAAAAAAATTACCATGGATTGTCAGTTACATTGAGATATACTGACATTTTTTCGTTAAGATTTTGATCATTTTTTATTTATGATAAATAAAAAAAAACAAGTTTTTTCAACTGAAAGTAAGGAGTGACATCAAAAATTAAAACGCACAGAAATTACTTCGTATATGAAAGAGGCTGCTTCCTCATCAACGAAGTAATATACGAATCATATACGAAGTAATTTCTGTGCGTTTTAATTTTTGATGTCACTCCTTACTTTCAGTTGAAAAAACTTGTTTTTTTTTATTTAATTTCTGAACGTTTTTGAATCAATGCATGTTTTGATTTTGGCTCTCCGCAGAGGAATAATCAAAACGAAATTTGCATTTTTTTTTTTGGCTCAATGGCTTTCTCATAACTTTGATCGAATGATTTTGAGAAAAAAAGAGCGGGGGACGAAGCCTAGTTGCCCCCCGATTTTTTGGTTAATTAAAAAGGCAACTAGAACTTTTAATTCTAATTAAATTTAATTAATCTTTTTATTGGTAAAAGATTTACGTAACTTATAAATTAGCTTACGTAAAGAACTTTTGTATTCTCATGTTTTTATTACATAAATGAGGGGATTCGCCCCATCGTCAGTACCTCGCTCTTTACACTAAAGCTTAAATTTTATCCCAATTCATTAAGAATGACACCCTGAATCACAAAAGCCGTAGAATAAGTAGTTGAAATTACCGAAAATACTTTAGCGTAAAGAGCGAGGTGTTAGAAGGAGGTGAGCCCCTCATATGGGTAATAATTTCTGTTTGTTTTAAGTTTTATTGCTGTTCCTTACTTCCAGCTGAAAAAGTTTTTCACTTTTATTTTTTAATTGTTTTTTTTTTTAAATAATGCTAGTAAATCTTGCTCTCCCTTCATGGAAATTTTCTTCTCCCATTACAAATTCTCGAAGGAAAGTTCCCCCAGCATATCCCCCTCTTCTCAACCCCTCCCCCAAACCAAAAAAATCCTCCTGAAAACGCCTGTATACTTCCCAATAACCATTACTATATGTAAGCACAGGTCAAAGTTTGTAACTTGTTGCCCCTCCCACGGGGACTGTGGGGGAGTAAGTCGTCCCTAAAGACATAGTTATAAGATTCTTCGACTACGTCGAATAAAATGGCTATCTCAGAATTTTGATCCGTTGACTTTGGGAAAATAATTAGCGTGGGAGGGGGCCTAGGTGCCCTCCAATTTTTTGGTCACTTAAAAAGGGCACTAGAACTTTTCATTTCCGTTAGAATGAGCCCTCTTGCAACATTCTAGGACAACTGGGTCGATACGATCACCCCTGGGGAAAAAAAACAAAAAAAACAAAAAAACAAAAAAACAAATAAACACGCATCCGTGATCTGCCTTCTGGCAAAAAATGCAAAATTCCACATATTTGTAGATAGGAGCTCGAAACTTCTACAGTTGGGTTCTCTGATACGCTGAATCTGATGGTGTGATTTTCGATAAGATTCTTTGACTTTTAGGGGGCGTTTCCCCCTATTTTCTAAAATAACGCAAATTTTCTCAGGCTCGTTACTTTTGATGGGTAAGACTAAACTTGATGAAACTTATATATTTAAAACCAACATTAAAATGCGATTCTTTTGATGTAGCTATTGGTATCAAAATTCCATTTTTTAGAGTTTTGGTTACTATTGAGCCGGGTCGCTCCTTACTAAAGTTCGTTACCACGAACTGTTTGAAAGTAAGAAAGGTGAAAACATTTCAAGCGTGTTTCGTTTTCGGTAAAGCGCAAATTGTGTTTTGGTCTTGAGAAGGCATTGGGGTTATCAGCCCTACTCATTTGTACTTTTGCTCGTTTTTAGTTTAACTTAACTATTTATTGTAGTTTCTTTTTGTTTTGAGTTTCATTTATTTATTGATAGAGATTTGTGGTAGTTTTACGCTTGGAAGATTGTTTGACTTTATTTTTGCTCATTCTTGGCTTAATCGAGCTCTTTACTTTTCTTTGAAAAACTTGTCTTGTGGAGAAAATTTTTAAATTAATTTCTGTTCGTTTTTTACTGACATAGTCTTTCATGGAAAAAAAATATCGTATATCTTTTCAGTTTTTTTTCTATAAGATTCCGTAGCATGGGCTTCTATTTGTTTGTTCGAGAATCTTTTTCAACAATTTTTAATCCTGCACAAACAGTATTTTTTTTACTCAATTTTATAGCTCCTGAGGTTGACCTAAAAAATAAAACATTTCTTCCCAAGTTAAAATACCACATTTTTTTAATGATTTAGACTTTACCCCCTCCCACCAACTCCCCCAAAGAGAGCGGATCTGTTCCGGTTATTTCAATCACGTATCTAGGACTTCTGCTTATTTTTCCCACCAGGTTTCATCCCGATCCCTCCACTTTAAGTGTTTTCCAAAATTTTATATTGCCTTCCCCAATTCCCCCCAATGTCACCGGATCCGATCGGCATTTAAAATAAGAGCTTTGAGACACGATTTCCTTCCAAACATCAAATTAAGATCATTAAGATCTGATTACCCCTTCGTAACTTAAAAATACTTCATTTTTAAAAAATTTTCAGAATTAATCACCCCCTCAAACTATCCCAAAGAGAGTGGATCCGTTCCGGCTATGTCAATCACGTACCTAGGACTTGTGATTATTTTTCCCATCAAGTTTCATCCTGACCCCTCGGCTCTAAGTGTTTTCCAAGATTTTAGGCTCCCTCCCCCCCCAAAATCCTTCCAATGTCACCGGATACGGTCGTAATTTAAAATAAGAGCTCTGAGACACGATATCCTTCGAAACATCAAATTTCAATAAGATCCGATCACTCCTTCATAAGTTAAAAACACCTAATTTTTTTATTTTTCAGGATTAACCCCCCCCCCCCCCAACTCCCCCAAAGAGAGCGGATACGTTCCGATTATGTCAATCACGTATCTAGGACTTGAGCATATTTTTCCCACCAAGTTTCATCCCGATCCCTCCACTCTGAGCGTTTTCCAAGATTTTAGGTTTCCCCGTCCCAACTCCCCCAATGTCACCTGATCCGGTCGGGATTTAAAATAAGAGCTCTGAGATACGATATACTTCTCAACTTCAAATTTCATTAAGACCCGATCACCCGTTCGTAAGTTAAAAATACCTCCTTTTTTCTTATTTTTCCGATTTACCCCCCCCCCCAGATGGTCGAATTTGGAAAACAACAATTTCTAATTTAATCTGGTCTAGTTCTTGATACGTCTGCCAAATTTCATCGTCCTAGCTTACCTGGAAATGCCTTAAGTAGCAAAACCGGGACAGACAGACCGACAGAATTTGCGATCGCTATATGTCACTTGGTTAATTCCAAGTGCCATAAAAATGATCATACGACAATATTAATCAAACAACCGACAAGGTATCTCTGTCTAAATGTTCATTTTCATTTACCGTCTTTTAAGTAATTAATCTGCAAATTAATTAAATTTTAATAGAAATTCGCTTTAAGTATTAAAAATAACACCATAAACAGAATAATTAATTTTTCACTTCTTTAACACTTTCACACGGTGAAGTTGAATCTTGAATAAAAAATTACCTCGCACAAGTGCAACTTGTTTCAGTATCCCACTTCTGACACCAATTTGGTGCCGCCTAATTTTCCCTATTCTAATCAAGTATCCAAATGCAAAAAAATCCCTTCTTTACTCTTAAACCGACAAATTGCAACTAACAAAATGAATCAAATAAAAGTTCATTACAGTCTGAGTTCAGTATCTCGGCACTCGCTTTCGCAATCACACACAGACAAATATATATATATATATATATATATATATATATATATATATATATATATATATATATATATATATATATATATATATACATATATATATATATATATATATAATATATATATATATATATATATATATATATATATATATATATATATATATATATATATATACATATATATATATATATATATATATATATATATATATATATATATATATATATATATATATATATATATATATATATATATATATATATATATATATATATATATATTTGTCTGTGTGTGATTGCGTAAGCGAGTGCCGAGATACTGAACTCATTGCGTAAGCGAGTGCTGAGATACTGAACTTAGACTGTAATGAAGTTTTATTTGATTCATTTTGTTAGTTGCAATTTGTCGGTTTAAGAATAAACAAGGGACTTTTTTGCATTTGGATACTTTATTAGAATAGGGAGAAATTAGGCGGCACCAAAATGGTGTCAGAAGTGGGATAATGAAACAAGTTTCACTTGTGACGAGGTAATTTTTTATTCAAGATTGAACTTCACCTTGTGAAAGAGTTAAAGAAGTGAAAAATTAATTATTTTATTTATGGTGTTATTTTTAACATTTAAAGCGAATTTCAATTCAAAATTAAATAATTTACAGATTAATTACTCAAAAGACGGTAAAGGAAAATGAACATTTAGACAGAGATACCTTGTCGGTTGTTTGATTAATATTGTCGTATGATCATTTTTATGGCACTTGGAATTAACCAAGTGACATATAGCGATCGCAAATTCTGTCGGTCTTTCTGTCCCGGTTTTGCTACTTAAGGCATTTCCAGGTAAGCTAGGACGATGAAATTTGGCAGGCGTATCAGGAACCAGACCAGATTAAATTACAAAGTGTCATTTATCCGATTCGACCATCCGGGGAGGGGAGCGAGGGGATGGTTAAATCGGAAACATAAGAAAAAGGAGGTATTTTTAACTTACGAACGGGTGATCGGATCTTAATGAAATTTGAAGTTGGGAAGGATATCGTATCTCAGAGCTCTTGTTTTAAATCCCGACCGGATCAGGTGACATTGGAGGAGTTAGGATGGGAAACCTAAAATCTTGGAAAACGCTTAGAGTGGAGGGATCGGGATGAAACTTGGTGGAAAAATATGCACAAGTCCTAGATAGGTAATAGACATAACCGGAAAGGATCTGCTCTCTTTGGGGGAGTTGGAGGGGAAGGGTTAATCCTGAAAAGTAAAAAATGAGGCATTTTTAACTTATGAAGGAGTGATCGAATCTTATTGAAATTTGATGTTTCGAAGGGTACCGTGTCTCAGAGCTCTTATTTTAAATCACGACAGTATCCGATGACATTGGAAGGAGTTTGGGGGGGGGGGAGGGAGCTTAAAATCTTGGAAAACACTTAGAGGCGAGGGTCAGGATGAAACTTGGTGGGAAAAATAATCACAAGTCCTAGGTACGTGATTGGCATAGCCGAAACGGATCCACTCTCTTTGGGAGAGATTGGGGGGGGGGGGGGTTAATTCTGAAAAATTAAAAAAATGATGCATTTTTAAGTTACGAAGGGGTAATCAGATCTTAATGAAATTTGATGTTTGGAAAGAAGTCGTTTCTCAGAGCTCTTATTTTAAATGCCGACCGAATCCGGTGACATTTGGGAGAGTCAGGGAGGGCAACCTAAAATTTTGGAAAACGCTTAGAGTGGAGGGATCGGGATGAAACTTGGTGGGAAAAATAAGCCGAAGTCCTAGATACGTGATTGAAATAACCGGAACGGATCTGCTCTTTTTGGAGAAGTTGGGGGGGGAGGGTAAATTCTAAAACATTAAAAAAAAAATGTAGTATTTTTAACTTACGAAGAAATGATCGGATCTTTATGAAATCTCATATTTAAAAGGACCTCATAACTCAGATCTCTTATTTTAAACCCCGACCGGATCCAGTGTCATTGGGGAGGGGGACCGGAAATCTTGGAAAATGCTTAAAGCGGAGAAATCAGGATGAAACTGGGTGGAAAGAACAAGCACAAGTCCAATATATGTGACAGAAATAACTGGACCGAATCCGATCTCTTTGGTGGAGTTTTTTCTTCTTTTTTTTTTGGGGGGGGGGGGGTAATTCGGAAAAATTAGAAAAAATGAGGTATTTGTAACTTACGAACGGGTGACCAGATCTTAATGAAATTTGATCTTTAGAAGGATCTTGTGCTTTAGAACTCTCATTTTAAATCCCGACCAGATCTGGTGACATTGGGGGGAGCTGGAGGGGGAAACCGGATATCTTGGAAAACGCTTAGAGTGGAGAGATCGGGATGAAACTTGATAGAAAGAATAAGTACAAGTTATAGACACGTGATTGACATAATTGGAAAGGATCCGTTCTCTTTGGGGGAGGTGCAGGTTGTTAATTTGAAAAAATTATAAAAATTGATGTATTTTTAACTTAAGAACGGGTGACCGGATCTGAATGAAATTTTATATTTAGAAAGAACTCATGTCTCAGAGCTCTTATTTCAAATCCCGGCCAGATCTGTTGACATTGGGGGAGTTGGAGGGGGAAACTGGAAATCTTGGAAAACGCTTATAAATGTCGTAGATTCGTGATTGACGTAATCGGACTGGATCCGGTCTCTTTGGGGGAGTTAGGGGGTGGGATTCAGTGCTTTGGCGAGTTTGGTGCTTCTGGACGTGCTAGGACGATGAAAATTGGTAGGTGTGTCAGGGAACTGCACAAATTGACTTGATAAAGTGATTTTCCCTGATTCGACCATCTGAGGGACTGAAGGGAGAGGAAAAATTAGAAAAATTGAGGTACTATTAATGAAAATAAAATTCTGTTATTCAGTAACATCAAAAATGATTTGGTTGAAAAGGTATTTCCGAATGTTTTAACCAATTATAAAAATCATAAATGGCTAAGTGAATGAGCGATTCTGACAGCCAAGAACAAAGACGTCCACGAAATCAACAATATTATTCTGACCAAGATTCGAGACCAGGCAGTCATTTACAAGTCAGTCGACACAGTTCTGGAATCAAATGAAGCGGTTAACTATCCATCAGAATTTCTGAATTCCATGGATCTCCAGGCGTACCAATAATACTGTTGCGAAATATTAACCCATCAAAGCTTTGTAACGGCACGGGACTTGCCTTAAAAGAAAAAAACAATGGAAAACGTAATAGAGGCAACAATCTTGACAGGGCCTTCTGAGGGTGAGGCTGTACTTATTCTTCGCATTCCCATGATTCTAATAGATCTGCCTTTACAATTTAAAAGATTGCAATTCCCAATTCGATTAGCATTTGCAATCACCATCAACAAAGCTAAATGGCAATCATTAGAAAAATGCGGTATAGATTAATACGGTATAGGTTAATACGGATTGTGTTTCCCATGGACAAATATATGTTGCATGTTCTAGAGTCGGTAAACCCGACGATCTATTTATATGCTCAGACAATGGGACTGCGAAGAATGTTGTATATTCGCAAGTTTCACGCTGTTTAAAATTAGTACCTTGCATACGTGTTGCTTTAGGGGGGGGGGGGGTTAGGCTTGCGGCTCAGAGAGAAATTATCAAAAGAAAACGTGTCGATATATTACAAGAGCAGCGCGAAACCTGCTTGTGGCTGAAAGAGAAAGTAAAAAAAGAATGCGTGCCGAGGAATTACCAGAGTGCATCAGAGGAATTACCAGTTGTGTATCCGCAAGTTTTACGCAGTTACAAATTAGCACCATGCACAAGTGTTGCTGGGGCACGTTCCGGAAAAAAAAAAGAAGAAAAACAAAAAAAAAAGAAGAAAAAACTATAAAAAATGACTAAAAATGGTAAACGACTAAAAAAAACTAAAAAGAACTAAAACAAGGGATTACAAGAATTTAAAAACCTTAAAAAAGAAAACCAAAACTTTGAAGCTTAGTAGATATCATTGTCTGAAATTGGACTTGCTTTAATAATCAATTATCTTTGAAAAAACTGCAATAGAATACAAGGGACAATGAGAATCCATATATAGAAGCCTGTCGCGTGCCGTGCTTGGGCCCGTTAGCAAAGCCGCCGGGACCCAGCTAGGTATATATATACATGTATACAAATATATAAATATATATATATATATATATATATATATATATATATATATATATATATATATACATATATATGTATATATATATAGATATATATATATATATATATATATATATATATATATATATATATATATATATATATATATATATATATATATATATATATATATATATATATATATATATATATATATATATATATATATATATATATATGAAAAAAGTGCAATATGAAAAGACAGCAAACTGTCTGCGGTTAGAACACAAGGGACAATGCGATTCCATATATAGAAGCCTGCCACGTGCCATGTAGTATATATATATATACATATATATATATATATATATATATATATATATATATATATATATATATATATATATATATATATATATATATATATATATATATATATATATATATATATATGTCATGAATCGCCTTTGTAAATTATACTTGTACTTGTAGCATTTGTAATCACACCTCTAATTATGTTTGTCAAGTGTTTGTCTGTGTGTGATTTCGAGAGCGATTGCCAAGATACTGCACTCGGACTCGGTAATGAGTTTTTATTTGATTCATTTTGTTAGTTGCGATTTGTCGGTTTAAGAATAAAGAAGGGATTCTAAAGAAGGAATGTATATATATATCCAACACCTAGTTTGAGCCCCCCCCGCGCGCATAAGTCATTACGTGCCATATTAGTTACGCGCCATTGTAGTTGTGTCCCTGTGTCCCACCTGTGAATATAGATAAAAGAGAAAAGATTTCTCTTTTTGTTATATATATATACATATATATATATATATATATATATATATATATATATATATATATATATATATATATATATATATATATATATATATATATATATATATATATATATATATATATATATATATATATATATATATGTTTTTAACTACGTAAAACTTGCGAATATACAACATTCTTCGATGTCCCGTTGTCTGTGCATATAAATAGATTGTCAGGTTTACCGACTCTTGAACATGCAAAATAAAATTGTCCATGGGAAAAACAATCCGTATTCAGATCTATACCTCATTATTCTAATGGTTGCCCTTGAGCTTTGTTGATGGTCGTCATTTATATCTCCCGGTCGTTATTTGTGTCCCAGTGTCCCAGTCTGTAATTTCTCTTTGAGTGTCCCGGTCGTCATTTATATTCCTTGTGTCCCGGCTTTTAGTTTTCTTTTTCTCCTTTATTTTTCAGTTTTTTTCCTTTTTTTAGTTTTTTTTTCTTTTTCAGTTTTTAGTTTTTTTTTTTTCTTTTTCAGTTTTTAGTTTTTTTTAGTTTTTTTTTTATTAGTTTTTAGTTTTTTCTTTTTAGTTTTTTGTAGTTTTTACCTTTTTTTTAGTTTTTTTAGTTTTTTTTCTTTTTTAGTTTTTAGTTTTTTACCTTTTTTTGTTTTTTTTTTTAGTTTTTTAGCTTTTTTAGTTTTTTTAGTATTTTCTTTTTAAGTTTTTTTTTGTATTTTTTACCTTTTTTAGTTTTTTCTTCTTTTGTATTAATGCTAAGGCCAAGTTTCAAACCTGGAGCCTCTCGGACCTAGAACCTGAAACATAACGCTTTACCAACTCAGCTACTTCGGCTTGAATACATTCGTTTTGAGCATCTTCCTCGGGTGGTGCCATCGTAGGTTCTTCAGTCATTTTACAATTAGAAATTTCTCTTTCAACGATCTTCTTACAATTAAAAATTTGTCTTTGAACGATATTCTTAAATACCTGTGTCCTGGGCATCATTTATATTCCCTGTGTCCCGGTCGTCATTTGTGTCCCGGTATCCCAGTCTGTAATTTCTCTTTGAGTGTCCCGGTAGTCATTTATATTCCCTTTGTCCAGGTCGCAATTTGTGTCCCGGTCTGTAATTTTTTAACTAAAATCTGGTAGGCATTGATGACCTTATCCAAGCCAAAATCCCAAACCCAATCATCATCGCTATCATTTTCAGTTTTGATATGTTTTGACTCTTGCAGTCCAGGTGGATTTTCATCTAACTGTGCTGTTTTGCGTTCTTTAGCCGCAAGCCTGTTTTCTTGCTGTTCTTGTGATTCCTCGGCACGATTTCTTTTCTTAATTTTTCTATCAGCCACAAGTTTTTTGGCATAGACTCTTTGAGCAGCTTTCTCGGCTGTTGCCATTGTAGGTTCTTCAGTCATTTTACAATTAAACATTTTTCCGTCCACGATCTTCTTACAATTAAAAATTTGTCTTTGCACGATTTTCTTAAATACTTTTAATGACGTCATCGTCATAACAAACATGACGACAACTAACTTCATGACGACGTGATGACATGACGTCACTCGACAGACCCACAGACAAACAACTTATTTTTATATATATAGATATACTAGCTGTTGGGGTGGCGCTTCGCGTCACCCCAACACCTTGTTGGTGGGGCGCTTCGTGCCCTCCACCCCAAGCCCCCCCGCGCGCGTAAGTCGTTACGCGCCATATTAGTTACGCGCCATTGTAGGTGTGTCCCTGTGTCCCACCTGTGAATATAGATAGATTTATATATGTGTTTCAAACTACGTAAAAATTGCGAATATTCAACATTCTTGGCTTTCCCATTGTCTTTGCGTATACAAAGCCGTATGTACTAATAATGACGTCATATGCAAACGCTCTTTTTACAAACAAACAAACATGCATACACACAACTCATTTTTATATAGATAGATAGATAGATAGATACAATACAAATTAACTGCGTAAAACTTGCGAATATACAACATTCTTCGCTGTCCAATTGTCGCTGCATATAAATAGATTGTCAGGTTTACCGACCCTCGAACATACAACGTACAATTGTCCATGGGAAAAACAATCAGTATTAAGATCTATACCACATTTTTCTAATGATTGACCTTGAGCTTTGTTAATGGTAATTGCAAATGTTAATCGAATTGGGAATTACAATCTTTTAAATTGAAAAGGCAGATCCGTTGGAATCATGGGAATGCGAGGAATAAAAACAGCCTCACCCTCAAAAGGCCCTGTCAAGATTGTGGCCTCTATAACGTTTTCCATTGTTTTTTTTTACGGCAAGTCGCGTGCCATTGCAAAGCTTTGGTGGGTTGATATTTCTTAAAAGTGTAATTGGTACGCCTATTTTTAGTTGTAGCACGTGTGGTGGAAACCCTGAAAGATCTATGGAATTTAAAAATTCAGATGGATAATTAACCGCTTCATTTGGTTCCAAAACTGTGTCGACTGACTTGTAAAGGACTGCCTGGTCTCGAATCTTGGTCAAAACAATATCGTTGATATCGTGGACGTCTATATTTTTGGGTGCGAGAATCGCTCTTTCACTTAGCCATTTATTATTTTTATAATTTTTTAGAATATTCGGAAATACTTTTTCAATCAATTCATTTTTGGACGTCACTAAATTACAGAAATCAGCAGGTAGTTGTATACGTCCTGAAATTGAGTCTACTGGGAGCTTTCCGTTTCCAATTGCCAGCAATTGATCTGAAAATGTTTGACCAGAGTCATCGTTTTGCAATCGGACACGAATATTTGTAGTTAATTTTAATATTTTTACGTGTGCCCATAAACTAGAATTTTTCAGGCAAGCATTCATTTCGTCTGCAGGAGTTGATCTAGGTATTATAGGTAATGTTTGCCTGAAATCTCCCGCAAGCAATATTAATGTGCTGCCAAAGGGTTTCGAATTCCCTCTTAAATCTTTCAAGCATTGATCCAGAGCCTCGAGCGATTTTTTGTGTGCCATTGTGCACTCATCCCAAATAATAAGTTTGCATTGCTGCAATACTTTACCCATCCCAGATGATTTGGAAATATTGCACGTGGGAGTTTCTGTAGAATGCAAATTCAGAGGCAATTTCAAAGCGGAATGAGCAGTTCTTCCACCAGCCAGCAATGTTGCGGCTATTGCGGACGACGCAATTGCCAACGCTATATCATTTTTTGATCGAATTGATGCCAGAATCAGTTTTATCACAAACGTTTTACCAGTACCTCCTGGGGCATCCAAAAAGAAAATTTCTCCAACGTTGTTATCGACACAATGCATTATCGTATCATAAATGTCTTTTTGTTCCGACGTTAACTTGGAAATGTTATTTTGTACATACGACAATAGATCACTCGTATTGTAACTTTGTTCACGATCCATTTCTACACATGTCGAAACAGCAGCGATACGGTTAGGTAAAGGCATTCCCAAATCCTGAAGAGGTTTGTTTGCCATACGTACGCACACATCTTCTATAATAACTAAAGTGTAGTTATAAATTTCTGATGTAAAATCAAAACTCATATCTGACGTCTCTAACTGTTTTCGATGGAGTATATCTTCGGACATTTTCGACTTATATTTTTCCCATAACTCTGTAGGAGCTGATGGAGAGCAAGTTGTTAAAATGATGCCAAACAATGCACGAATTTGACTTGGGGTTGACGTTTTGCACGCGTCATTGATACAGTTATCCCAGTGTTGGTCATTCTCCAATAAATTCAGAGCTTGGCAAGCACTACGGTAAGTGTCATGTATAGTACCGTTTACAGTTCTCAAATACTCAAAGGATGTCGGACCGGGTACATTCACCAAAAGCAGGCGTAGAAAGAAGCATTCATGTTGATTGGGGTGAACGATGTAGAGTCTTCCTATCGTGGTATCTTTGAAGATGGTAGGTTGGCCGTCGACTGACTTACCCTGTTTTCGACGTTCAAATACTTTATTTTTAGTATTCCACGTGTAATACGAAGGCACTTCAGTATACAGCAGTTTTTTTGCAAAAGAATCATTTTTGCAAAGCGAAAAAAAAAGCTGTTAATGTTGTATCCGGTGGATTCAGGGCTCTTTGTTGCACGTTGGTTTCCGTGAAATAAACACGTTGACCATTCTGTAAATGTACCGCTAAGTGAACAACAGATGGCCTACGTTCATGTATCAGAAATGAAAGAATTTGCCATGCAGCTTCATTACTGCTTATGTATCTTCCAGCCTGATATTGTACGATTTCGTCGAAATCTATGATTTCGGGCTGCAAGCCAAAAACTGCCATGTCACTGCCTTTGTTGACGTATTTACATATGTATTTGATTGCCTTTACGGAGTTACAGTATTCAACGTTTATGTGTGCATTAAATGTTTTTGATAATAATGGGGAATATGGAACAACCCACTGGTTATCTACTTCGATGGTGGTACCGTTACGCTTCTTTATTATTGCTGTTTTACCGCCATCTTCATCAGATCTTCTTCTATATTGTGGGTAACCATCATTGCCAGTAATAGTGTTTGATACTAAAAGTCGAGGATATTGCTTTGTGCACCTTCCTTTGGCCATGCGTGGTGAATTTTCGTTCAGTGCACCGCAAGGTCCATGCATCATATTTTTACAATAATATCATGTAACCCCTTATCGACATTTTTATCAGGTATTTCAGCGGAAATCACATCATCAATTTCGTTCGAAGTAATTTTTTTATGTAGTCAGATTAGTATATGTGCGTGTGGCAAACCTCGTTTTTGCCATTCCACTGAGTACATCCAGCATCGCACTGACCCAAACACTTCAAATTTTACTATATAGTTTATCAGTGATTTCAACTTTTACCGGAAGACACGTGCCGTAATGTCATGCCTATGAACTGCCGATTGTCCTTGAAGTAAAAGCTGCAGTATCTCGTCCCAAGATTGATTACATGTAAATGTAATAAATAAATCTGGACGACCATAGAGACGAACATACGCAATAGCATCTTGAGCATATTCATGCATATGACGGGGTCTGCCAGCATATGACGAAGGTAAAATTGTTAATCTTCCAACGTTTGTGGTATTACCGTCATTTATAACTGCATCTCGCAAATGAATGTATTGTTCAGAGCGGAGCTTGGCCTGATTCAGGCGGATATATAGCAAACGTTCTGATTCAATTTTAGCATACATATCAACGACAATTTGGTGTAACAATTCACGGCATTTTAAAATATAATTTTCTTCATCCTGCCGAATCATTAGTTTATAGGAATAATAATGCATTGCACTGCATTTCTTATTCATTTCTTTGTTAGTCGCTGGATTCATCAATTTAATATTAAAGTGATAGCCATCGGCTCCATCCCAAAAAATGATAGGATATTGTAGGGCATCGTAGCATCGATGAGTTTCAGCAATTCTTAACAACTGAGCGTTTCGCTTATGAAGAATAATATCTCGAGGTAAAAACTGATCACCGACCATAACGATTACCACTTCGTAGATAGTTGGAGCATTGTATCTACGCACATGTTGTCCAGGAGGCGTTTTGTCAGCGGAAATAACAATTTTATGCGTATCAGTAGGCATCAAATAGATGGCTGTTTTGAACAGACGCACCAAATTATTATTTTCGTGGAAAACATGTTGCAATTTGGAAACGATTGTCCTTTCAACGTTGGGAGAAATTTCGCAACGTGCATTCAATTCAGAATTTCTATCACTGATGAAGTACAATTGTAAAAATTTATGATTCTCGCCTGAGAATGGTAGGAGGGACCCTGCTCTATGATAAATTTGCCCTTTTACTTTGAAAGTAGACATAAATTGATCTGGATTTTCGATTTGGGAAACATGAGTTGTATTTTCTGATTTGTGACAACAAACGCTTAGATTCTGACGTAGTTCCAGTAAGGAAAGTCTTCAATGGCTCTGGTGGTGTAGCCAATAGAGGAAGTTTAACTTTTCCTGAGGCGCAACACATTCCCATCGTTTCACCATTGACTTTCAAGGCCTTGCAATAGGGACAAATTTTAGACATTGTCCCGATTTGAACACATCTACTCAAGCTATAATCATCGAATGGGCTGTACCTGAATGCCAGGCGATAACTTTCAGGTTGCTCTGATTCCTCGGCACGCTTTCTTTCCTTACTTTCTCTATCAGCAGCATGCCTGATTTCTTGCTGTTCTTGTGATTCCTCGGCACGCTTACTTTTCTTACTTTCTCTATCAGCAGCAAGCCTGATTTCTTGCTGTTCTTGTAATTCCTCGGCACGCCTTCTTTTTTCACTTTCAATTTTAGCAGCAAGTCTGCTTTCGCGTTGCTCTGGTAGTTCTTTGGCACGCTTTCTGTTCTTTCTTTCTCTATCAGCCTCAAGCCTGTTTCCTGGCTGTTCTTTTGATTCCTCGGCACGCTTTCTGTTCTTTCTTCCTCTATCAGCCTCAAGCCTGTTTCTTTGCTGTTCTTTTGATTCCTCGGCACGCTTTCTTTTCTGACTTTCTCTATCAGCAGCAAGTTTTTTGGCATAGACTCTTTGAGCATCTTCATCGGCTTTTGCCATTGTAAGTTCATCAGTCATTTTAAAGCTAAAAATTAATAGATTTCTACGTGAACATATATGTCTTAAATATCTTTAATGACGTCACCGTCATAGCAAAAATGACGACAACTAACTTCATGACGTCAGCCGACACAGAAACATGACGTCACCTGACAGACAGACACACAGACAGACAGCTTATTTTTATATATATAGATAGATATATGGATACGTCAGTTGACAAACATGGCGTCAGTCGACACACAAACATGACGTCAGTAAACAGACACACAGACAAATAACTTATTTTTATATATATAGATAGATATGTCAGTTGACAAACATGACGTCAGTCAACACACAAACATGACGTCAGTAGACAGACACATAGACAAACAACTCATTTATATATATATATATATATATATATATATATATATATATATATATATATATATATATATATATATATATATATATATATATATATATATATATATATATATATATATATAGATATATAGAATATATATAGATACGTCAGTTGACAAACATGACGTCAGTCGACACACAAACATGACGTCAGTAGACAGACATACAGACAAATAACTTATTTTTATATATATAGATAGATACGTCAGTTGACAAACATGACGTCAGTCGACACACAAACATGACGTCAGTAGACAGACACATAGACAAACAACTTATATATATATATATATATATATATATATATATATATATATATATATATATATATATATATATATAGATATATAGAATATATATAGATACGTCAGTTGACAAACATGACGTCAGTCGACACAAACATGACGTCAGTAGACAGACACACAGACAAACAACTTATTTTTATATATATAGATAGATACGTCAGTTGACAAACATGACGTCAGTCGACACACAAACATGACGTCAGTAGACAGACACACAGACAAACAACTTATTTTTATATATATATAGATGTATGTTGCTGCGAATGTCTGAAATCTGTTGACATCCACCGGTGAATGACTGAAATTCCTTTTTCGCTGCTTGAATTCAATTAGCTTTGCGAATCAGCGTTCTCAGTCATATGCAAGATATGATGGTAGAAAATAAAGTTAGGCTAATTATGTTAGTTTATGTTAGATTATGTTAATTTTTGGTATAAATGTCAGAAATGAGTTAAAAACCCAACCTAAGCTAATCTACCCCTACCTAACCATTCCTAATCTAACCCAACCTGTCATCATCAAACCTTGCATTAAATTGAAAAAAAAACTGGAAAAGGTGGGGGTGTGTGCATATTGAGCGTCTTTAGTGGATTAACCAAAAGGCGGAAGCAAGTGCTACCATGACCTTGGTTTTCATGGAAGTACTGTATTTAAGTATTTTTTATATATATTAAACAGTTTGTCCCATTAAACTCTAAATAAGGAGCAGCGTGGCTCTGATAATTAAAAGGGTAACATATCCCATTATGGTTGAAAATGAGCTATGAATATGTCGTGGGTCAACTCGTCACAAGGAATTGAATGGTTCGCTCACAATTGTCCTATCTTGTACCATTACGAAGATAAAAAGAGACACACGGTGCTAAGTGGTGTACTTTTCTGTTTTATCAGGTCTTGTGGCAATTCAGAATAATAGAAGTGGATTATACTATGGAACTGTTATATTGGTACCTGGCATTTGTCTCCTTTTTTTGTCAAGGAAAAAGGAGACATGCGCCATATAATGAAATAATTTTGAATTCACTTGGAATATAATATGATGTATACCACTGAAAAGAGCATAAAAAACTGGTTTAGAATATATTCCTTTTATCTCCATTAACCCCATCCTTCAGAGTGACCACAGCCGACAACCTTTGTTTCCGTCTTTTGGCTCTCCTAGAAGTTACAAAAATGGCATATGTTGCCCTTTTAATTGTCACACCCTTAACTCCTGCTAATACCAACCAGAACTTTAAAGAAATGACCTTTGATAACAATATATGCATTAATAGAATCGATTTCTTATACTCATTCCAAATATCTGCAGTAAAATAAGTTTAAAGTCACTCTTCAAAACTACGATCCAAAAGAAAAAAATTCGGATTTTTCTTTTCTGAGAAGCATGGTTCTGAATTAGTTCGTTATATTTTCTCGGGCATGAACTTATGGAACAAATGCTCCTCAGAAGAAGGCTCTTCAGTATCAGAAGAAGGCTCTATAAAAAACACATTGAAACTTTTATCACCTTTTAAAGCAGCAAAAGAGATTGTGCCGAAACTAGTGTGGCGTTTTTAGTCATTTCGTTAGCGAATTGACAGTTTTGGTCCAAGTTGTGTCAAAAAGGTATTGACTGAAAATTTTGGAATAAAAATTTGTTATGAAATAAATGAAAAACTGGAGGCTTCTAGTCTCAAAGACAGTAATACCACTCGGTGGCGAATTCGTTCCTTAAGATGCACACAATCCATATAAAATAAACGGTTAATGTGGACATCTATTTTAAAGCATCTAAGTTATTCATTTGATGTCTTATAAAATTATATACGGTGGTCTACAATTCCGTATAAGGTACTATGAAGTAGGGCTGGCAGAGCCTTGTGAGGGTATTCGGCAGTGTGCTTATAGTCTGAAAAAGCATGGTTCTATACCCAAATTTTCCAAGTCGAAGTGAGTCTTCAGGTAAATTTAGAAGGGGTTTGGGTGAGAGAGGGACTGGGGCTGGAAATTTATCTCTAGTGCCTCTTAGTTTCCAGAAATATTTTTCGACGGCACCTGTAATATTGGTGCTGGGGGTGATAGTACTCTTAATGCAGGACATTTTTATCTATATTACATAGAAAATTACATTCAAATGCCTATCGGCATATAGGCAGAGAGGTATGGGTGCTATCAGTGCCACTAGACATTACTCGAGGTAGGGTGGGGGGAGGCAAGTACTGCCAGGAGCTATTTTTACCAAGCCTCCTCACATTTAGGGTAACTCTGGACATGTTACAAAAACGACGAGAAGTTAAATAACAAAAGCCTGCATTTTTTAAATGAAAGTAAAGAGCAACATTAAAACTTAAATGAACAGTACTTATCCTGTGTAAAGTTGCGCTTTCCTTAACCCCTTGTTCTTTACGAAAGGGTTTGACTTCTTGTTCCAATTGTTTGAGAACGACTATTCAAACATTTTTATTTAAAATTGGAATTTCTTATAAAGCGCTGGAAAATTTAAAGGAAAGAGTGAGGACCTAGGTGGTGACAGCCCCCCTCATCTCCAGAGTAGGTTCTGTTCGCTTAAGTTCTATTGTTGCTTTTTAATTTCATATGAAAAAGCTTGTTTCTATTAAATAAATAAAAAAAAAACATCCAAATTGAGCAAAACTGTCCGAACAGGAGGAAAAGAGACAGCAGGAGTGCATTCGAAATAATATTATTTATTTGATGAAAGTAATTTAGTGAGCCATTTTTAATGGCCCTGCACTTGAAATCCTAATTTCTGGAGCCAAAACCATTGCATCTTGGTCACGCTCAATTTTCCAGAAAGAAAACATCGTTTTTTTCCTAAAGCTTGTTTTTTTCTGCTACACATTTCCTTTTAAAATATGTTCAATCTCAAAAGAAAGCTGCACATGGAGTAAAACTCAATCTTAGGAACAATATTTTCTAACACACTAATTACGGATATCTTATTTATCTATATTGCGTTTTTAATCCATATTTTATAATCCTTTTTAATCCGTTCTAATCGTTTTGAGTTCACTAACTGGCTGCAAAACTACCCTGAAAGAAACTGGGATCATTGACCGCAGATTCAATGTAGGATTTGATCATGAGTGAATGTGGTATAATGAGTATGTACATGATTAATTCTGATCATTCATTTTGATGACGAAATCAAACATTTTATGTCTGAAGGTTTTAATTTTTTTCACATGAATTAATGCAAGCTATTGAAATTAAAAAATTAAATTCTTATGTCAGGATTTTCCAGTCTCACAGGGAAATGGGAGCTAAGCAGATATATCTAGTCCTTAGTTGGATGTACCAACCATTCCCCCACCGTACAAGTAAGCATATGAGCCATGTATGCAGCCTTGATCTCCCCCCAGGGAGGGGGTACAAGCGCTATCAGTGCTTTTATTGGAATTATTACATAGTTTTGCACTAAAATCAGGGTTGTTATTCATGCCAGTAATCCACACAAATATTGACACTTGACAAATTTCTGATAAATATCGGTTGTAAAGACAAAGATATTGACGAAACAGACGACTGACAACGAGGTTGACCAGCACCTGATGACGTAATATGTCGATATACGGCATATTACTTGTAAGTTATGCTTTGAGAATAATCTATATATATATATATATATATATATATATATATATATATATATATATATATATATATATATATATATATATATATATAAACTAGCTGTTGGGGTGGCGCGAAGCGCCACCCCAACAGCTAGAGGTTTATTATAAATTGTGGCAATTGAGGTTTATTATAAATTGTTGAGCTTTAGCAAGCTTGGCACGTGAAGAGGAATTTTTAGCATAGATCTTAAAATGACAGAAGAAACAGCCGAGGAAGCTGCTCAAATAGTTAATTCAAAGAGAAATTTTAGCATAAATCCTACAATGGCAGAAGAAACAGCCGAGGAATCTGCTCAAAGGGTTAATGCCAAAAGGATGCGGCTAAAGAACGCAAAACCGCGCAGTTAGATGAAAATCCACCTGGACAGCGAGAGTCAAAACGTATCAAAACTGAAAATGATAGTGATGATGATTGGGTTAGGGATTTTGACTTGGATAAGGTCATCAATGCCTACCAGATTTTAGTTAAAAAACAAAGGTTCGGCGATATGTATTTCATAGTGACGCTGAAAAATAAAGAAGAAAAGAAAACTGAAAAAAGAAAAATGGTAAAAAAAAAAAAACTAAAAAGAAAAGCTAAGAAAAACTAAAAAATTAAAAAATGAAAAACCTAAAAGGAAAAAACGTAAAAAAATAAAAAAAAATAAAAAAAGTAAAAAACTAAAAAGAAAAAAAATAAGAAAAGCTAAAAAACTAAAAAAAGAAAAAACTAAAAAAAAAACTGGGAATTGCACAAATATTTCTATATATTTTGACAATAGATTAAAGTAATTCGAAAACCTTAAAATAGATACCCAAAATTTTGAGGTTTATTATAAACTAGCTGTTCGGGTGGCGCTTCGCGCCACCCCAACACCTAGCTGGTGGGGCACTTCGCGCCCCCCATGGCCCCCCCGAGCGCGTAAGTCGTTACGCGCCATATTAGTTACGCGCCATTGTAGCTGTGTCCCTGTGTCCCACCTGTGAATATAGATAGATTTATATATGTGTTTCAAACTACGTAAAAATTGCGAATATACAACATTCTTGGCTTTCCCATTGTCTGTGCATATACAAAGCCGTATGTACTAATAATGACGTCATATGCAAACGCTCTTTTTATAAACAAGCAAACATGCATACACACAACTCGTTTTTATATAGATAGATAGATAGATAGATACAATACAAATTAACTGCGTAAAACTTGCGGATATACAACATTCTTCGCTGTCCAATTGTCGCTGCATATAAATAGATTGTCAGGTTTACCGACCCTCGAACATGCAACGTACAATTGTCCATGGGAAAAACAATCAGTATTAAGATCTATACCACATTTTTCTAATGATTGACCTTGAGCTTTGTTAATGGTGATTGCAAATGCTAATCGAATTGGGAATTGCAATCTTTTAAATTGAAAAGGCAGATCTGTTGGAATCATGGGAATGCGAGGAATAAGAACAGCCTCACCCTCAAAAGGCCCTGTCAAAATTGTGGCCTCTATTAGGTTTTCCATTGTTTTTTTTTACGGCAAGTCGCGTGCCATTGCAAAGCTTTGGTGGGTTGATATTTCTTAAAAGTATTATTGGTACGCCTATTTTTAGTTGTAGCACGTGTGGTGGAAACCCTGAAAGATCTATGGAATTTAAAAATTCAGATGGATAATTAACCGCTTCATTTGGTTCCAAAACTGTGTCGACTGACTTGTAAAGGACTGCCTGGTCTCGAATCTTGGTCAAAATAATATTGTTGATTTCGTGGACGTCTATATTTTTGGGTGCGAGAATCGTTCTTTCACTTAGCCATTTATTATTTTTATAATTTTTTAGAATATTCGGAAATACTTTTTCAATCAATTCATTTTTGGACGTCACTAAATTACAGAAATCAGCAGGTAGTTGTATACGTCCTGAAATTGAGTCTACTGGGAGCTTTCCGTTTCCAATTGCCAGCAATTGATCTGAAAATGTTTGACCAGAGTCATCGTTTTGCAATCGGACACGCATATTTGTAGTTAATTTTAATATTTTTACGTGTGCCCATAAATTAGAATTTTTCAGGCAAGCATTCATTTCGTCTGCAGGAGTTGATCTAGGTATTATAGGTAATGTTTGCCTGAAATCTCCCGCAAGCAATATTAATGTGCTGCCAAAGGGTTTCGACTTCCCTCTCAAATCTTTCAAGCATTGATCCAGAGCCTCGAGCGATTTTTTGTGTGCCATTGTGCACTCATCGGGACACAAGGAATGTTCCCAACACCTAGTTGGTGGGGACACAAATGACTGGGACACCGGGACACAAGGAATGTTCGATTAGCAATCACCATCAACAAAGCACCGGGACACAAATGACGACCGGGACACAGGGAGTATAAATGACGACCAGGACATAAGTAAAAAAAACTAAAAAAAACTAAAAAAAAGGTAAAAACTACAAAAAAACTAAAAAGAAAAAAAACAAAAAACTAATAAAAACACTACAAAAGCTAAAAAACTAAAAAAACTAAAAAATAAAAAAGAAAAAAAAAACTAAAAAAAGGAAAAAAAAATGAAAAATAAAGGAGAAAAAAAACTAAAAAAAATAAAAATAAAAAAAAAATAAAAAGAAAAAAAGGGGAAAAATACAAAAATTTATTTCATTATATACCATTTCAAAAACGAACGTATATACAGACCGGGACACCGGGATAAAAATGACGACCGGGACACAGGGACACAACTACAACGGGGACGTCGGGGGGCACAGGGGGATATATAAATAACACGGGGACAACAGGGAATGTTCGATTAGCAATCACCACCAACAAAGCTCAAGGGCAATCATTAGAATCATGAGGCATAACTAAAAAAACTAAAAAAAGGTAAAAAAACTAAAAACTAAAACAAAGACCAATTCAAAAACGAATGTACATACAGACCAGGACACCGGGACACAAATGATGACCAGGACACCGGGACACAAGGAATATAAATGACGCCTGGGACACTCAAAGAGAAATCACAGACTGGGACACCGGGACACAGGAAATATAAATGACGACCGGGACACAGGGACACAACTACAACGGGGACGCCGGGGGGCACAGGGGGATATATAAATGACGACGGCGACACAGGGAATGGCCGATTAGCAATCACCATCAACAAAGCTCAAGGGCAATCATTAGAATCATGAGGTACAGATCTGAATACGGATTGTTTTCCCATGAACCATTATATGTTGCATGTTCAAGAGTCGATAAACCTGACAATCTATTTATATGCACCGACAATGGGACAGCAAAAAATGTTGTATATTCGCAAGTTTTACGTAGTTAAAAACATATATATATATATATATATATATATATATATATATATATATATATATATATATATATATATATATATATATATATATATATATATATATATATATATATATATATATACATATATATATATATATATATATATATATATATATATCTATCTATATTCACAGGTGGGACATAGGGACACAACTACAATGGCGCGTAACTAATATGGCGCGTAATGACTTACGCGCGCGCGGGGCTTGGGGGGCGCGAAGCGCCCCCCCCCCCCCAACAGCTAGTATATATATATATACTAGCTGTTGGGGTGGCGCTTCGCGCCACCCAAACCTCTAGTTGGTGTGGCGCTTGGCTCCCCCCAAGTCCCCCCCGTGTGCGTAAGTCGTTACGCACCATATTAGTTACGCAACATTGTAGTTATGTCCCTGTGTCCCACCTGTGAATATAGATAGATTTATATATGTGTTTCAAACTACGTAAAAATTGCGAATATACAACATTTTTGGCTTTCCCACTGCTGGGAGCTTTCCGTTTCCAATTGCCAGCAATTGATCTGAAAATATTTGACCAGAGTCATCGTTTTGCAATCGGACACGCATATTTGTAGTTAATTTTAATATTTCTACGTGTGCCCATAAATTAGAATTTTTCAGGCAAGCATTCATTTCGTCTGCAGGAGTTAAACTACGTAAAAATTGCGAATATACAACATTCTTGGCTTTCCCATTGTCTGTGCATATACAAAGCCGTATGTACTAATAATGACGTCATATGCAAACGCTCTTTTTACAAACAAACAAACATGCATACACACAACTCGTTTTTATATAGATAGATAGATAGATAGATACAATACAAATTAACTGCGTAAAACTTGCGAATATACAACATTCTTCGCTGTCCAATTGTCGCTGCATATAAATAGATTGTCAGGTTTACCAACCCTCGAACATGCAACGTACAATTGTCCATGGGAAAAACAATCAGTATTAAGATCTATACCACATTTTTCTAATGATTGACCTTGAGCTTTGTTAATGGTGATTGCAAATGCTAGTCGAATTGGGAATTGCAATATTTTAAATTGAAAAGGCAGATCCGTTGGAATCATGGGAATGCGAGGAATAAGAACAGCCTCACCCTCAAAAGGCCCTGTCAAGATTGTGGCCTCTATTAGGTTTTCCATTGTTTTTTTTTACGGCAAGTCGCGTGCCATTGCAAAGCTTTGGTGGGTTGATATTTCTTAAAAGTATTATTGGTACGCCTATTTTTAGTTGTAGCACGTGTGGTGGAAACCCTGAAAAATCTATGGAATTTAAAAATTCAGATGGATAATTAACCGCTTCATTTGGTTCCAAAACTGTGTCGACTGACTTGTAAAGGACTGCCTGGTCTCGAATCTTGGTCAAAACAATATTGTTGATTTCGTGGACGTCTATATTTTTGGGTGCGAGAATCGCTCTTTCACTTAGCCATTTATTATTTTTATAATTTTTTAGAATATTCGGAAATACTTTTTCAATCAATTCATTTTTGGACGTCACTAAATTACAGAAATCAGCAGGTAGTTGTATACGTCCTGAAATTGAGTCTATCGTATCATAAATGTCTTTTTGTTCCAACGTTAACTTGGAAATGTTATTTTTTTCATACGACAATAGATCACTCGTACTGTAAATTTGTTCACGATCCAATTCTACACATGTCGAAACAGCAGCGATACGGTTAGGTGAAGGCATTCCCAAATCCTGAAGAGGTTTGTTTGCCATACGTACGCACAAATCTTCTATAATAACTAAAGTGTAGTTATAAATTTCTGATTTAAAATCAAAAGTCATATCTGACGTCTCTAACTGTTTTCGATGGAGTATATCTTCGGACATTTTTGACTTATATTTTTCCCATAACTCTGTAGGAGCTGACGGAGAGCAAGTTGTTAAAATGATGCCAAACAATGCACGAATTTGACTTGGGGTTGACGTTTCGCACGCGTCATTGATGCAGTTATCCCAGTGTTGGTCATTCTCCAATAAATTCAGAGCTTGGCATGCACTATGGTAAGTGTCATGTAAGTGTACCGTTTACAGTTCTCAAATACTCAAAGGATGTCGGACCGGGTACATTCACCAAAAGCAGGCGTAGAAAGAAGCATTCATGTTGATTGGGGTGAACGGTGTAGAGTCTTCCTATCGTGGTATCTTTGAAGATGGTAGGTTGGCCGTAAACTGACTTACCCTGTTTTCGACGTTCAAATACTTTATTTTTAGTATTCCCTGTGTAATACGAAGGCACTTCAGCATACAGCAGTTTTTTTTGCAAAAGAATCATTATTGCAAAGCGAAAAAAAAGCTGTTAATTTTGTATCCGGTGGATTCAGGGCTCTTTGTTGCACGTTGGTTTCCGAGAAATAAACACGTTGACCATTCTGTAAATGTACCGCTAAGTGAACAACAGCTGGACTACGTTCATGTATCGGAAATAAAAGAATTCGCCAAACAGCTTCATTACTGCTTATGTATCTTCCAGCCTGATATTGTACGATTTGTTCGAAATCTTTGATTTCGGGCTGCAAGCCAAAAACTGCCATGTCACTGCCTTTGTTGACGTATTTACATATGTATTTGATTGCCTTTACGGAGTTACAGTATTCAACGTTTATGTGTGCATTAAATGTTTTTGATAATAATGGGGAATATGGAACAACCCACTGGTTATCTACTTCGATGGTGGTACCGTTGCCATTGTAGGTTCTTCAGTCATTTTACAATTAGAAATTTCTCTTTCAACGGTCTTCTTACAATTAAAAATTTGTCTTTGAACGATATTCTTAAATACCTGTGTCCTGGTCGTCATTTATATTCCTTGTGTCCCGGTCGTCATTTGTGCCCCGGTATCCCAGTCTTTAATTTCTCTTTGAGTGTCCCGGTCGTTATTTGTATTCCCTCTTTCCCGGTCGTCATTTGTGTCCCGGTCTGTAATTTCTCTTTGAGTGTTTTTTCTTTTTAGTATTTTTTAGTTTTTTACATTTTTTCTTTTTTCAGTTTTCTTTTTCTTCTTTATTTTTCAGCTTCACTATGAAATACATATCGCCGAACCTTTGTTTTTTTTTAACTAAAATCTGGTAGGCATTGATGACCTTATCCAAGTCAAAATCCCAAACCCAATCATCATCGCTATCATTTTCAGTTTTGATATGTTTTGACTCTCGCTGTCCAGGTGGATCTTCATCTAACTGCACGGTTTTGCGTTCTTTAGCCTCAAGCCTGTTTCCTTGCTGTTCTTTTGATTCCTCGGCACGCTTTCTTTTCTGACATTCTCTATCAGCAGCAAGTTTTTTGGCATAGACTCTTTGAGCATCTTCATCGGCTTTTGCCATTGTAAGTTCATCAGTCATTTTAAACTTAAACATTAATAGATTTATACGTGAACATATATGTCTTAAATATCTTTAATGACGTCACCGTCATAGCAAAAATGACGACAACTAACTTCATGACGTCAGTCGACACAGAAACATGACGTCACCTGACAGACAGACACACAGACAGACAACTTATTTATATATATATATATATATATATATATATATATATATATATATATATATATATATATATATATATATATATATTTACATTCACAGGTGGGACACAGGGACACAACTACAATGGCGCGTAGCGACTTACGCGCGCGGAGGGGCTTGGGGGGGCGCGAAGCGCCCCCACCAACTAGCTGTTGGGGTGGCGCGAAGCGCCACCCCAACAGCTAGTATATATATAGATAAACTAGCTGTTGGGGTCGCGCTTCGCGCCACCCCAACACCTAGTTGGTGGGGGCGCTTTGCGCCCCCCCAAGCCCTTCTGCGCGCGTAAGTCGTTACGCGCCATTGTAGTTGTGTCCCTGTGTCCCACCTGTGAATATATATATATATATATATATATATATATATATATATATATATATATATATATATATATATATATATATATATATATATATATATATATATATATATATATATATATATATATATATATATATATATATATATATATATATATATATATATATATATATATATATAGTTGGTGGGGGCGCTTCGCAACCCCCCAAGCCCCCCCGCGCGCGTAAGTCGTTACGCGCAATATTAGTTACGCGCCATTGTAGTTGTGTCCCTATGTCCCACCTGTGAATATATATATATATATATTTATATATATATATATATATATATATATATATATATATATATATATATATATATATATATATATATATATATATATATATATATATATATATATATATATATATATATATATATATATATATATATATATATATATATATATATATATATATATATATATATATATATATATATATATATATATATATATATATATATATATATATATATATATATATATATATATATATATATATGTTTTTAACTACGTAAAACTTGCGAATATACAACATTCTTTGCTGTCCCATTGTCTGTGCATATAAATAGATTGTCAGGTTTACCGACTCTTGAACATGCAACATATAATCATCCATGGGAAAACAATCCGTATTCAGATCTATACCTCATGATTCTAATGATTGCCCTTGAGCTTTGTTGATGGTGATTGCTAATCGACTATTCCCTGTGTCGCCGTCGTCATTTATATATCCCCCTGTGCCCCCGGTGTCCCCTTTGTAGTTGTGTCCCTGTGTCCCGATCGTCATTTATATTCCCTGTGTCCCGGTCGTCATTTGTTTCCCGGTGTCCCAGTCTGTGATTTCTCTTTGAGTGTCCCGGGCGTCATTTATATTCCTTGTGTCCCGGTCGTCATTTGTGTCCCGGTGTCCCGGTCTGTATATGCATTCGTTTTTGAATTGGTCTTTTTTTAGTTTTTAGTTTTTTACCTTTTTTTTAGTTTTTTTTTAGTTATACCTCATGATTCTAATGATTGCCCTTGAGCTTTGTTGATGGTGATTGCTAGTCGAACATTCCCTGTGTCCCCGTCGTCATTTATATATCCCCCTGTGCCCCCCGGCGTCCCCGTTGTAGTTGTGTCCCTGTGTCCCGGTCGTCATTTATATTCCCTGTGTCCCGGTCTTCATTTGTATCCCGTTGTCCCGGTCTGTATATACATTCGTTTTTCTAGTTTTGTTTTTCTCCTTTATTTTTCATTTTTTTCCTTTTTTATTTTTTTTTTTTAGTTTTTTTAGTTTTTTAGCTTTTTTAGTTTTTTTATTAGTTTTTATTTTTTTTTTCTTTTTAGTTTTTTTTTGTAGTTTTTACCTTTTTTTAGTTTTTTTAGTTTTTTTTACTTATGTCCTGGTCGTCATTTATACTCCCTGTGTCCCGGTCGTCATTTGTGTCCCGGTGCTTTGTTTTTGGTGATTGCCTATCGAACATTCCTTGTGTCCCGGTCGCTTTCTCTTTGAGTGTCGTCATTTATATTCCCTATGTGCCGGTGGCCCGGTCGTCATTCGTGTCCCGATGTCCCGGTCTGTAATTTCGTCAGTCGAAACCATGACGTCAGTCAACACACAAACATGACGTCACCCGACAGACCCACACACACACAGACAACTTATTTTTATATATATAGATAAGTTGTTAGTTTTGTGTGTTGACTGACGTCATGTTTGTCGACTGACGTCATTATTGTTATGACGAGGCTTTGTATATGACGTCATTATAAGTATATAAGAAGGCCTTTCAAAGAGAAATTTTTTATTTTAAAATGACAGAAGAACCTATAATGGCAACAGCCGAGTAAGCTGCTCAAAGAGTCTATACCATAAGGCTTGCGGCTAATAGAGAAAGTATGAACAGAAAGCGTGCCCAGGAATCACAACAGCATTGTGAAAACAGGCTTGCGGCTATTAGAGAAAGTATGAAAAGAAAGCGTGCCGAGGAACCACAACAACAGCGTGAAAACAGGCTTGCGTCTCAAAGAGAAATCACCAAAAGAAAGCATGCCGAGGAATCACAACAACAGCGTGAAAACAGGCTTGCGTCTCAAAGAGAAATCACCAAAAGAAAGCTTGCCGAGGAATCATAAGAGCAACCGGAAAATTTTCGCCTGGCATTCAGGTACAGCCCAGTCGATGATTATAGCTTGAGTACATGTTTTCAAATCGGGAGTATGTCTAAAATTTGTCCCTATTGCAAGGCCTTGAAATTTAATGGTGAAACAATGGGAATGTGTTGCGCCTCAGGAAAAGTTAAACTTCCTCAACTGGCTGCATCACCAGAGCCATTGAAGACTTTGCTTACTGAAACTACGTCAGAATCTAAGCGTTTTTTTTTATCAAAGATCAGAAAATATAACTCATGTTTCCAAATGACGTCGTTTGGTGCCCAAATCAAGATCAATTTATGCCTACTTTCAAAGTAAAAGGGCAAATTTATCATAGAGCAGGGTCCCTTCCACCATTCTCAGGCGAGAATCATAAATTTTTACATATGTACTTCATCAGTGATAGAAATTCTGAATTGATTGCACGTTGCGAAATTTCTCCCGACGTTGAAAGGACTATCGTTTCCCAATTGCAACATCTTTTCCACGAAAATAATAATTTAGTGCGTCTGTCCAAAACAGCCATCGATTTGATGCCTACTGATACGCATAAAATTGTTATTTCCGCTGACAAAACGCCTCCTGGCCAACATGTGCGTAGGTACAATGCTCCAACTATCGACGAAATGGTAATCGTTATGGTCGGTGATCAGTTTTTCCCTCGAGATATTATTCTTCATTAGCGAAACGCTCAGTTGGTAAGAATTGCTGAAACTCATCGATGCTACCATGCCCTACAATATCCTATCATTTTTTGGGATGGAGCCGACGGCTATCACTTTAATAATAAATTGCAAGATCCATCCGCTAACAAACAAACGGATAAGAAATGCAGCGCAATGCATTATTATTCCTATAGACTAATGATTTCCAGTCGATAATTATAGCTTGAGTAGATATGTTGCACCTCAGGAAAAGTTAAACTTCCTCAACTGGCTGCACCACCAGAGCCATTGAAGACTTTGCTTACTGGAACTACGTCATAATCTAAGCGTTTTCGGAACACAGGGAATATAAATGACGACCTAGACACTCAAAGAGAAGAGGGACACAACTACAACGGGGACGCTGGGGGGGCACAGGGGGGATATATAAATGACGACGGGGACACAGGGAATGTTCGATTATTAATCACCATCAACAAAGCTCAAGGGCAATCATTAGACAAATGCGGTATAGATCTGAATACGGATTGTTTTTCCCATGGACAATTATATGTTGCATGTTCAAGAGTTGGTAAACCTGACATTCTATTTGAATGCACAGACAATGGGACAGCGAAGAATGTTGTATATTCGCAAGTTTTACGTAGTTAAAAACATATATCTATATCTATCTCTATTCACAGGTGGGACACAGGGACACAACTGCAATGGCGCGTAACTAATATTGCGCGTAACGACTTACGCGCATGGGGGGCTTGGGGGAAGCGCCCCCACCAACTAGGTGTTGGTGTGGTGCGAAGCACCACACCAACAGCTAGTATATAATATCGTTTTCCACTTAATTATGTTCGTTAACTGGGACATTTGCTCCAAAATATTTCTGAGGAAGAAGCGAAATTTGACCTAAGTCTCATCTGTGACCGTTCCTCTTTGGTTCACCCACTGTAACTCATCAGGTTTCTGAGTCTTCCAATAGGCAAGAGATTAACCTCTAGTATTTGCTGAGATAGAAGTTGATGTTCGTAAGAAATGACGAACTGTGACTGCTATCAAGGCGTGATGGTAATAAATCACATCACTTTAAATGCACTAAAAATAGTAACATCATCCTTAATATGAAAGTAACTTAGTTTTATATAGGTTTGAAGACAGATAGGAGGGGGAAATACAAAGAGGCCTATGTCCCAAAGGGAAATTTTCTATATTATCCATTTTTTGTTTTTTTTTTTATTAAAAATCAGGTAGTTGTGGACATCAAGCAATGTCTAATTGTAGAAAAAGCAAAGACAGATAGTCCGAGTGAGTGAGAGACAAATCTGGCATAAGCCCTTATTAGGATTGTAAAAAATGATGTCAGTTCATTTGTTGATGAACAAGTCTATTTGTCCATGCGTCATTCCTAGGGTCGAACTAAGGTAGATAGTCATAGAACCAAGTGATGAAAGAATGCTTGGCTTCATCAATATCAACTCACAATGGATGACGGCGTTTAAGCTCACTTTCAACTATGTATTTTCAGGAACAATGTTTAGTTTTCTTTTCTGTTTTGTTTTCCGTTGCAACTTTTCAAAGAATTATGTTCATTAGTAAGTCTAACTTTCTTTCTGGTCATCAATGAAAGTGGGGCTTTTACATGTTTGGTCATTACCCTCTCTCCTTAAGTCTCGGTAAGATAAATCCTTGGGCCAGCCATATTTTTGGAAATAATTCAAAGAAGATATTGATATACGACCATAACAAAATTAATTAAAGAAATAAAGATCGAGAATAGTCTTTATGGCACTTGGTATTAACCAAGTGACATATAGCAATCGCAAGTTCTGTCGGTCTGTCGGTCCCGGTTTTGCTAGTTTAGGCACTTCCAGATAAGCTAGGACGATGAAATTTGGCAGGCGTATCAGGGAACAGATTACATTAAATTAGAAATAGTCTTTTTCCCGACTAGACCATCTGGGTGGGGGGAGTGGGGGGGACGGTTAATTTGGAAAAATAGAAAAAATGAGGTATTTTTAACTTACGAATGGGTCATCGGATCTTAATGAAATTTGACAATTAGAAGGATGTCATGTTTCAAAGCTATTATTTTATATCCAGACCGGATCCGGTGACGTTGGGGGAGTTGAGAAACCTAAAATCTTGGAAAAAGCTCAGAGTGGAGGGATCGGGATGAAACTTGTGGTGGGTAGAATAAGCAAATGTCGTAGGTAAAAAAAAGTAAAGGATACGGCATTAGACTTTACAGTCCGTACCGACGGTGCTGATCTCCGTTTCTTGGCCCTTCAGCCAGGAAGTGCAATGGGGGGCTGGGGGCCAGCCATTCTGTGCTTTTGCACACCCTTCCTGTTTACCTTCCCCAGATTTCTCCAGGTACCCATTTAGAACTGGGTCGACTCTGGCTAAGCTTATAGAGTCAGCTTACGTCGTAGATACGTAAATGTCGTAGATAAGTGATTTACAAAACTGGAACGGATCTGCTATCTTTGGGGGAATTAGGGGGAGGGTTTATTCTGAAAAATTAGAAAAAATGAGGTATATTTAACTTACGAAGGAGTGATCGGATCTTAATGAAATTACGTATTTAGAAGAACCTCGTAACCTCGCCATCTCTTATTTTAAATCCCGACCGGATCCAGTGTCATAGGGGGAGTTGGGAGGGACCAAAAATCTTGGAAAAGGCTTAGACTGGAAAGATCAGGATGAAACTTGGTGGGAAGAATAAGCACAAGTCCAAGATACGTGACTGGCATAACCTGACTGAATATGCTCTCTTTGAGGGAGTTGGGGGGAGGAGGTTACGAGTGGGTGACAAGATCTTAACGAAACTTGACATTTAGAAGGAACTCATGGCTCAAAGCTCTTATTTTAAATCCCGGCCAGAACTTGTGACATTGGGGGGAGTTGGAGGGGGAAACCGGAAATCTAGGAAAACGCTCAGAGTGGAGAGATCGGGATGAAACTTGGTGGGTAGAATGAGCAAATATCGTAGATAATTGATGGACGTAACCTTACTGGATCTGCTCTCTTTTGGGGGAGTTAGGGGGTCCAGTTCTTTGGCGAGTTAGGTGCTTCTGGATGTGCTAAGACGATGAATATTGATAGTCGTGTCAGGGACCTGCACAAATTGACTCGATAAAGTTTTTTCTGCGATTCGACCATCTGGGGACTGAACGGAGAGGAAAAACTAGAAAAAATTAGCTATTTTTAACTCACGAGTGGGTGATCGGATCTTAATGAATTTTGATATTTAGAAGGATATTGTGTTTCAGAGCTCTTATTTTAAATTCCGACCGGTATTAAGTCTCTGCTTTTCCTTTTATATCAATTTATTGATTCTTAGAATTTTGCTAGAGCTCATGCCATATGAGCTCTTGGCTCTTACGACCTCGTCACATGTGCCATATGAGCTCTTAACTCTTGTTCTTAAGGCTAGGAAAAATACTGGATGAAAAAAATAATATTTCGAGAGTGACAACTGCCTTCTTTCTTCTGCCTTATAAGAGGCAATTTGGAAAAAACAAGTTTACTTTTTTACAAATAAAATTTGAATAAAAGAAAGAAGGTGTTTAAGCTCACCTTCAGCTTTGTATAACGCATCTTCCTCTTGAAGGTTGCTGTTAATTCCAGTTATAAATTAGAATTCGTTAAAAGTTCTATTTCAACCATACGACAATTTCTGTCCCATTGAAAGGGAAGTGTATCCTTGTACATCAAATATGCTCTCTCGTTTTAAGAGCTGAAAGACTAGCGAATAAAAAAAAAGAAATTTGAATAAAAAAGAACAATTCCAAGGTTTGCTGAGTTTTTTTTTCATGGAGATTCAAAACTATAACTGGACCAGCCACAATTCACTGACACTTTCTGTTTCAGTTCAAATGAACCGTAATAGCCACTGATAATCATTATATACAATTATGGATTAGATGCAAATGAAATAATATAGACCTTATAAGCTTTCAATGTAGCCTAGTGTTTTGATTGCCAAAAACCTGAAAACGCAAAATTCAATTTAAATTACTTTTAATATATTTTCTTCCTCATAAACTGCAAACGGAATATTATGGTTTCAAGTTTGGTGTAAGTTTTGACGAACAGAAAATTCTCCTAATTTTAATTAGTCTAAACCGTAATTAGAGAACCCACCAATGTCAATTTTGCAAGAAGATTTCAAAGCATTTGGCAGCTTAGTTTTAATTAAGGAAAACTTCTTTTTATCGTTCTAAGGTAATAGTTTCGCTTCCAAAATTGCGCTGTGCCGTATGGGCACTATTCTCGCCTCCTCCACGGGAGTTTTCGCATGATCACGGCTATTTTTAAGGCAACGAGAATAACTCGTTCCAGCCATATACATGTCAATGTGTCGCAAACCACTCAAGGAGCGGAAGGACTTAAAGTAACTGTAGCTAAAGGTAGGTAGGTAGGTAGGTTTTTATTTTTATCTACAATATAAACATAACTAAAAATTACACTACAAATAAAGTATTGCACCAAAATGAAAGTCATGAGGACTTGTGCTGCAAATTCCTGTTATGATTTATATCGTATAAATATATATCTAAACATAAACTAATATATCTAAAAAATAAACACATACACATGGACACTATACAACAAAATAATACTATTAATTATTTCATGCCGGTTTCAGCCCCCACCCCACCCCAAAAACTGCAAAAAAAACATTGGAATTCTCCCGTTCTTTGAAATCTGTTGGTTAAATAAAAAGTTTTCAGTTTATCTTTAAACCCATATAAATTGACAAACTCCCTGATACTAGCCAACAGATTATTCAAAACAGAAGGCCCCAGACTATGAACCACATTAATGATGACCTGACTGTTTTTCTTTTTTCATGGCTTAGAAATTGTAAATTTCTTGCATCATAATCCTGATTCATGGTGCTCCCGATTCATGGAAAAATAATCATGAAAATGCTCAGGGCATATATGTTTCATGCTTTGGAGCACAAAAATTGATGCTTGGTAGTGAGGAATCCGACCAACATTTAAAACATTACACCGGGAAAAGCTAGAAAAGCTTTTTGATTCAACCTGCTTTTTTATGTCTGCAATCAATCGAATGCTTTCATTTTGCAAAATCTGGATCCTTTTAAGATTAGAAGAAAATTGCTGGCCCAATGAACGCAATCGCAATCCATATAAGCATGAACAAGGGAAAAATAAATGATTTTTCAAATCTTGAATGGGAATGTTTTTTTTTACTCGTCTCAGAATTACTAGACCCCTAGCCATTTTCGCACCAATAACACTACAATACTTTTTACAACTAACAACATTATCTACATAAAACCCCGAATACCTAATTTCAAAGACTTGTTTAATGGGTAAATGTCCAAGAAATGACATTTCTTGAAATGTCAGAAATATGTTATTACTATCATCAAGTAGCCTACCTATTCTACTAAAAATAACGTATATTGTTTTAGATGCATTAACTGCAAGGGAACTATCAACTGTAAAACTGTGTAAACGTTCAAGTGCTAAGTTAGCCTTAATTACAACCTCCACCAGATAACTACCAATTACTGTTATCGCAGTGTCGTCCGCGAAATTGGTCAGCGCCTCCTCTCCAACATGTGAAGCCAGTGAATTAACGTAAGTGAGATAAAGTAGAGGTATCCACACGGAACCTTGAGGCATTCCACACTTAACACCAAACTCTCTGCTTAATCTATCTATATATATAAAAATAAGTTGTCTGTCTGTGGATGTGTGGATGGATGTGTCAGGTGACGTCACCTGAAAAAACTGGATCAGGTGACGTCAAAACTGAAAAAACTAAAAAAAGGCAAAAACTACAAAAAAAACTAAAAACTAATAAAAAAAATAAAAAAGCTAAAAAACTAAAAAAACTAAAAAAAGGCAAAAACTACAAAAAAACTAAAAACTAATAAAAAAGCTAAAAAACTAAAAAAACTAAAAAAAGGCAAAAACTACAAAAAAAACTAAAAACTAATAAAAAAAATAAAAAAGCTAAAAAACTAAAAAAACTAAAAAAACTAAAAAAAGGTAAAAAACTAAAAAAACTAAAAACTAAAAAAAACTAAAAAAAAGGAAAAAACTGAAAAATAAGCTAAAATAAAGGTAAAAACCAATAAAAAACTAAAAAAAAACTGAAAAAACTAAAAAAAGGCAAAAACTACAAAAAAAAACTAAAAACTAATAAAAAAAGTAAAAAAGCTAAAAAACTAAAAAAACTAAAAAAACTAAAAAAAGGTAAAAAACTAAAAACAATAAAAAATAAAAAAAAAACTAAAAAAAAGGAAAAAACTGAAAAATAAGCTAAAATAAATGACGACACTCAAAGAGAAAGCGACCAGGACAAAAGGAATGTTCGATTAGCAATCAACAAAGCACCGGGACACAGGGAGTATAAATGACGACCAGGACATAAGTAAAAAAAAAATTAACAAAACTAAAAAGAAGGTAAAAACTACAAAAAAACTAAAAAGAAAAAAAAACTAAAAACTAATAAAAAAACTAAAAAATCTAAAAATCTAAATAAACTAAAAAAGAAAAAAAAAGGAAAAAAATAAAGGAGAAAAACAAAACTAAAAAACGAATGTATATACAGACCGGTACACCGGGATACAAATGACGACCGGGACACAGGGAATATAAATGACGACCGGGACACAGGGACACAACTACAACGGGGACACCGGGGGAAACAGGGGGATATAAATGACAACCGGGACAAAAAAACTAAAAAGAAAAACAAAACTAAAAAACGAATGTATATACAGACCGGGACACCGGGATACAAATGACGACCGGGACACAGGGAATATAAATGACGACCGGGACACAGGGACACAACTACAACGGGGACACCGGGGGAAACAGGGGGATGTAAATGACGACCGGGACACCGGGACAGGGAATGGTCGATTAGCAATCACCATCAACAAAGCTCAAGGGCAATCATTAGAATCATGAGGTATAGATCTGAATACAGATTGTTTTCCCATGGACCATTATATGTTGCATGTTCAAGAGTCGGTAAACCTGACAATCTATTTATATGCAAAGACAATGGGACAGCAAAGAATGTTGTATATTCGCAAGTTTTACGTAGTTAAAACCATATATATATATATATATATATATATATATATCTATATATATAAAAATAAGTTGTCTGTGGATGGATGTGTGGATGGATGTGTCAGGTGACGTCACCTGAAAAAACTGGATTAGGTGACGTCAAAACTGAAAAAACTAAAAAAAGGCAAAAACTACAAAAAAACTAAAAACTAATAAAAAAAATAAAAAAGCTAAAAAACTAAAAAAACTATAAAGGTAAAAACCAATAAAAAACTAAAAAAAAAACTGAAAAAACTAAAAAAAGGCAAAAACTACAAAAAAAAACTAAAAACTAATAAAAAAAGTAAAAAAGCTAAAAAACTAAAAAAACTAAAAAAACTAAAAAAAGGTAAAAAACTAAAAAAAATAAAAAATAAAAAAAAACTAAAAAAAAGGAAAAAACTGAAAAATAAGCTAAAATAAAGGTAAAAACCAATAAAAAACTAAAAAAAAAAAGGAAAAAACTAATAAATGACGACACTCAAAGAGAAAGCGACCAGGACAAAAAACTAAAAAAAAAGGCAAAAACTACAAAAAAACTAAAAACTAATAAAAAAAATAAAAAAGCTAAAAAACTAAAAAAACTAAAAAAAGGTAAAAAACTAAAAAAACTAAAAACTAAAAAAAAACTAAAAAAGGTAAAAACTAAAAGAACTAAAAAAGAAAAAAATAAATGACGACACTCAAAGAGAAAGCGACCAGGACAAAAGGAATGTTCGATTAGCAATCAACAAAGCACCGGGACACAGGGAGTATAAATGACGACCAACAAAACTAAAAAACGAATGTATATACAGACCGGTACACCGGGATACAAATGACGACCGGGACACAGGGAATATAAATAACGACCGGGACACAGGGACACAACTACAACGGGGACACCGGGGGAAACAGGGGGATATAAATGACGACCGGGACAAAAAAACTAAAAAGAAATAAAAACTAAAAACTAATAAAAAAAACTAAAAAATCTAAAAATCTAAATAAGCTAAAAAAGAAAAAAAAAGGAAAAAAATAAAGGAGAAAAACAAAACTAAAAAACGAATGTATATACAGACCGGGACACCGGGATACAAATGATGACCGGGACCCGGGACACAGGGAATATAAATGACGACCGGGACACAGGGACACAACTACAACGGGGACACCGGGGGAAACAGGGGGATAACCTGACAATCTATTTATATGCAAAGACAATGGGACAGCAAAGAATGTTGTATATTCGCAAGTTTTACGTAGTTAAAACCATATATATATATATATATCTATATTCACAGGTGGGACATAGGGACACAACTACAATGGCGCGTAACTATTATGGCGCGTAACGACTTACGCGCGCGGGGGGGCTTGGGGGGGGCGCGAAGCGCCCCCACCAACTAGGTGTTGGGGTGGCGCGAAGCGCCACCCCAACAGCTAGTATATATATATATATCTATATATATAAAAATAAGTTGTCTGTCTGTGGATGGATGGATGGATGTGTCAGGTGACGTCACCTGAAAAAACTGGATTAGGTGACGTCAAAACTGAAAAAACTAAAAAAAGGCAAAAACTACAAAAAAAACTAAAAACTAATAAAAAAAATAAAAAAGCTAAAAAACTAAAAAAACTATAAAGGTAAAAACCAATAAAAAACTAAAAAAAAAACTGAAAAAACTAAAAAAAGGCAAAAACTACAAAAAAAAACTAAAAACTAATAAAAAAAGTAAAAAAGCTAAAAAACTAAAAAAACTAAAAAAACTAAAAAAAGGTAAAAAACTAAAAAAAATAAAAAATAAAAAAAAACTAAAAAAAAGGAAAAAACTGAAAAATAAGCTAAAATAAAGGTAAAAACCAATAAAAAACTAAAAAGAAAAAAAGGAAAAAACTAATAAATGACGACACTCAAAGAGAAAGCGACCAGGACAAAAGGAATGTTCGATTAGCAATCAACAAAGCACCGGGACACAGGGAGTATAAATGACGACCAGGACATAAGTAAAAAAAAAAACTATCTATATATATAAAAATAAGTTGTCAAACTAAAAAAAGGCAAAAACTACAAAAAAAACTAAAAACTAATAAAAAAGCTAAAAAACTAAAAAAACTAAAAAAAAGGCAAAAACTACAAAAAAAACTAAAAACTAATAAAAAAAATAAAAAAGCTAAAAAACTAAAAAAACTAAAAAAACTAAAAAAAGGTAAAAAACTAAAAAAACTAAAAACTAAAAAAAAATAAAAAAAAGGAAAAAACTGAAAAATAAGCTAAAATAAAGGTAAAAACCAATAAAAAACTAAAAAAAAACTGAAAAAACTAAAAAAAGGCAAAAACTACAAAAAAACTAAAAACTAATAAAAAAAGGAAAAAACTGAAAAATAAGCTAACATAAAGGTAAAAACCAATAAAAAACTAAAAAGAAAAAAAGGAAAAAACTAAAAAAAAATTTCATCTAAAAAACTAAAAAAAACTAAAAAAGGTAAAAACTAAAAGAACTAAAAAAGAAAAACATAAATGACGACACTCAAAGAGAAAGCGACCAGGACAAAAGGAATGTTCGATTAGCAATCAACAAAGCACCGGGACATAGGGAGTATAAATGACGACCAGGACATAAGTAAAAAAAAAAAATTAACAAAACTAAAAAGAAGGTAAAAACTACAAAAAGACCTAACCCAAGCCCGCTTAGTCTACCTAGAAGAGTATTAAATTCAACAGTGCCAAAAGCCTTACGGGAATCTACAAAAATAGTTAAAGGAACTAGATTACTTTATAGAGCGTTATCAACAAAACTTAAAAGATGGTGTAGTGCATGACTAGTGGAATGTTTACCTCTGAAACCGAACTGTCCATTGTACAATATTTTCTTCGAATCCAGAAAATCATACAATCGCTTATAAATAACTTTTTCGTAAATTTTACTAAATAAAGGCAAAATGGAAATCGATCGCAGTTACAGGGGTCTGAGGGTTCCGCAGCCTTATGTAAAAGTATGATTTTAGACCGTTTCAGTTCCAACGGGAAATGGCCTTTAACAATTGACAGATTAATTAAATAAACAAGTACCGGCAAAAGATACACCGACACAAATTTAAAAGCTTTTAGGTTCAATCCATCTACACCAGAGGAATTTGATTTAAGACAACAAACAATTTTTTCAACTTCTTCAAAAGTACATGGCACAAATTCGAGCTCATCCTGCATGCTTGAATGATGTGTGTTAATATTGTCGGCACCACCACCTCTAGACACTTCATTCTCTATATCCCTACCAATCTTCGAAAAATAATCCCCCATATAATTTGCTATTTACAAATTATCATCAATAGTTCTATTATTAATTTTTAATTCGGTTATACTCATATCTTTTTTTTTTCACATCCTATCACTTCACGGACAATTCCCAGAGTCTCTTACTACCTTCCTTACTCTTTAAACGGTTTAAATAATAACCATTATTTCCATTTCTTCTTGATTTATTTACATAATTTCTCAACTCTTTAAACTCATTTAAAATCACTTCGGATGGGTTATTAAGATATTGAAAATACAATTTATTTCCTTGCCTTATTAAACTCAAAATTTCATCATTAATCCACGGCTTTCTTGGTTTAGCTTTCTTACAATTAATTTTTTTCAATGGGCAATTTTTTTCAAAAACAGGGTAAAGGATATCTGGGAAGATATTAAAAGCTTTTGCAGCATCATCCTTTTCATTGTAAATCACCTCCCAATCCAACGAACTAACTTCATTTATAAGTTCAGCCAGATTAACTTCTTTCATGTCACGCCGAAGAATTTTATTTTTTCTTTTAATTTTACAATCTGATAACTTCTGCAACGAACAAAGAAATGGTAAGTGGTCTGTACCTGAATGGGTTAATACGTCACACGTGCTACCTTCCACCACAACTTCACTGACGAAAATATTATCGATGAAAGTTGTAGAATGGTCCGTTAATCGGGATTGGATAGAATTTAACGGGAAAAGACCAAATGAAAGCGTGACATTAAAGAAATCTAAGTTATTGGCTTGAAGATCTAATAAATAAAGTTAAAGTCACCCATGATTACTATTTTATCAAAATTTTGAATTATTTCAGAAATTAAAATTTTAAATTCCTCTAGGTAAAAATCCGGGCTAGCACTAGGGGGCCTATACACCGATAAAATAATAATTGGATCGTTATTACTTGTCACTATTTCAATTCCAAAGGTTTCAATCTTAATTTCAATCCATAATGACAAATATTCCCTTACTTTAAATTTTAAATCAGCCTTGATTATAAATGCTAAGCCTCCCCTTCCCATCGCTGACCTGTTCTTGGAAATGAGTGTGTAACCTGAAAAAATAAATAGCGAAGCAGGATATTGTTCACTAATAAATTATTCACAAATACCTACCACTTGCTCCTCACTATCCAGTTTGTTAATTATATCAACTACATCTTCATGTGAAGTAGTTAAATGGCAATTCTAGGGGAGGATCTGGAATCCGGACAGCATAACGGGTGCACGCACATCATCTACTGCAACATATTTACTAAGCCTTGCAGGCTGTTTATCCAGAAATTCTGACCGGCTACCAACATAACTCGACAAAATGTTATCTAACGAAAAACGATTATTTTCTAACTATAGTAATCGCGAAAACATTCATAAGTAAATCATGCTACTTTCTATCAAAGAAATATGACTATGAAAGAATCTAAATACTAAACAACACATTTGTAACTTCTATAACGAAAAAAAAAACATTCAGATTATATATCGTCACGACTCCACAGTCTGCGTGACTGAGTGTCAGTTCTAAAGCGAGCGAAAATACGGCCGTGATCTGACCATACGTTGTGGTTACCTAACCATGAGTCAGTTGCAGTATTTCCCGTCGCTTCTTCGTTAAACATTCTAACACAAATATTTCTGACACATAAAAATTAACTTAATGCCATTGTGTCGGCCTTAGGCGACTTAGTGCTTCCATCAGTTATTATTATTAACCATACATGTGTTCGTAAGTTTCTTTCATTTATATATATTTATATATTCTTTTTTATAGTTATTATAAAAACTTCCTGCAGCTTGAAGTTCTTGGAATAAGCCCCTAAAACAGTTAGTATTGGCGTTGGAATGTCACCATCAGCAGAGGATGTTTTGGGTATTGGAATGTTCACTTGGGGTTCAGCGGTGCCAGATCTTCCGCATTATAAGCACACATATGCAGAGATATGATCGTGGTTCTCCCCCTACTTACCCTTGCAGAACCAATTCAATTACCCTGCAAACAAGAAAACGATGCACATTAAAGATCCGACATGCGTAGATAACGCCTAGGTAAGGAATCCGTTCAATTTATTATTAAACACACAAAATGAAGAAAAGACTAAAACACATCCCTGAAAAAGGCTTTTTAGAATACTTTTCATCTTATCTATACGGGTTTGGGCCCTTAGCACAGTCTATTGGAATTAATTTTTTTTTATCTTCAGTTGTTGTTGCATTTTATTGCTGCTTCCAATAATTACCGTTTACAGTAGATATTTCAAAGCTACTTTTTCAGTTTTTCATTGTCTGAAGAAAAGTGCTCCTTTTCCGTTCGGAGGAATCATTTATCTTAGGAGAAAAACAAATAATTTTTTATATTTGCGTACACATTGCATTGAAAAAAGACTTAGAACAATTCACTGATTAAATTACAACACTACTTAAAATGTCGTCAATAAATCTATACAGAAGCAAATAAAATGAAAGAGGAAAACAAATACTACCTTTTCCTTTCTTCTTTTTGTTAGAACCAATAGAATTTTTAGTCCATATGATTTTGACAAGGTTTGAATGAGACTAATAAAATTGTTGAAGAAGGAAAATTCTCGAAGGAAAAGGAAACCTTTCTCAGGCAAACCAAACTTCATACCCCTGAGAGTAAAAATTTGATTTGTATACACACTTGGCAGGAAATGGACATCAAGGCCTGAAATAGAAAATCTGTTTCCCAATACTCCTCCTTCTCTTTTTAAGACATTTCCTCGTTGTTTCCAATGCCTTGTTCCACTATAAAATAGGAAAACTACTTATCCCGCTCATAATCGGAGAAGATGCCGAACAAGCGTTCCATGAAAGTACACTCTTCTTTTTGCCTCCCTGAGTTCATTCCTTTTGAGGGTCCTTAGTTTCTTTCTTTTTTATCTTACCCAAGTTTTTTTTCTAAAGACAATTGTTTAAACCTATATCTATATATATAAAAATAAGTTGTCTGTCTGTGTGTCTGTCTGTCTGTCAGGTGACGTCATGTTTCTGTGTTGACTGACGTCATGAAGTTAGTTGTCGTCATTTTTGCTTTGACGGTGACGTCATTCAAGATATTTAAGACATGTGTTCACGTAGAAATCTATTAATGTTTAAGTTTAAAATGACTGATGAACTTACAATGGCAAAAGCCGATGAAGATGCTCAAAGAGTCTATGCCAAAAAACTTGCTGCTGATAGAGAAAGTCAGAAAAGAAAGCGTGCCGAGGAATCAAAAGAACAGCAAGGAAACAGGCTTGAGGCTGATAGAGAAAGAAAGAACAGAAAGCGTGCCGAGGAATCAAAAGAACAGCAAGGAAACAGGCTTGAGGCTGATAGAGAAAGAAAGAACAGAAAGCGTGCCGAGGAATCAAAAGAACAGCAAGGAAACAGGCTTGAGGCTGATAGAGAAAGAAAGAACAGAAAGCGTGCCGAGGAACTACCAGAACAACGCGGAAGCAGACTTGCTACTAAAAGAGAAAGTGAAAAAAGAAGGCGTGCCGAGGAATTACAAGAACAGCAAGAAATCAGGCTTGCTGCTGATAGAGAAAGTAAGAAAAGAATGCGTGCCGAGGAATCACAAGAACAGCAAGAAATCAGGCTTGCTGCTGATAGAGAAAGTAAGAAAAGAAAGCGTGCCGAGGAATCAGAGCAACCTGAAAGTTATCGCCTGGCATTCAGGTACAACCCAGTCGATGATTATAGCTTGAGTAGATGTGTTCAAATCGGGACAATGTCTAAAATTTGTCCCTATTGTAAGGCCTTGAAATTCAATGGTGAAACAATGGGAATGTGTTGCGCCTCAGGAAAAGTTAAACTTCCTCTATTGGCTGCACCACCAGAGCCATTGAAGACTTTCCTTACTGGAACTACGTCAGAATCTAAGCGTTTTTTGTCACAAATCAGAAAATACAACTCATGTTTCCAAATGACGTCGTTTGGAGCCCAAATCGAAAATCCAGATCAATTTATGTCTACTTTCAAAGTAAAAGGGCAAATTTATCATAGAGCAGGGTCCCTTCTACCATTCTCAGGCGAGAATCATAAATTTTTACAATTGTACTTCATCAGTGATAGAAATTCTGAATTGAATGCACGTTGCGAAATTTCTCCCAACGTTGAAAGGACAATCGTTTCCCAATTGCAACATCTTTTCCACGAAAATAATAATTTAGTGCGTCTGTTCAAAATAGCCATCGATTTGATGCCTACTGATACGCATAAAATTGTTATTTCCGCTGACAAAACGCCTCCTGGCCAACATGTGCGTAGATACAATGCTCCAACTATCGACGAAGTGGCAATCGTTATGGTCGGTGATCAGTTTTTACCTCGAGATATTATTCTTCATAAGCGAAACGATCAGTTGTTAAGAATTGCTGAAACTCATCGATGCTACGATGCCCTACAATATCCTATCATTTTTTGGGATGGAGCCGACGGCTATCACTTTAATATTAAATTGATGAATCCAGCCACTAACAAAGAAATGAATAAGAAATGCAGTGCAATGCATTATTATTCCTATAGACTAATGATTCGGCAGGATGAAGAAAATTATATTTTAAAATGCCGTGAATTGTTTCACCAATATGTCGTTGATATGTATGCTAAAATTGAATCAGAACGTTTGCTATATATCCGCCTGAATCAGACCAAGCTCCGCTCTGAACAATACATTCATTTGCGAGATGCAGTTATAAATGACGGTAATACCACAAACGTTGGAAGATTAACAATTTTACCTTCGTCATATGCTGGCAGTCCCCGTCATATGCATGAATATGCTCAAGATGCTATTGCGTATGTTCGTCTCTATGGTCGTCCAGATTTATTTATTACATTTACATGTAATCAATCTTGGGACGAGATACTGCTGCTTTTACTTCAAGGACAATCGGCGGTTCATAGGCATGACATTACGGCCCGTGTCTTCCGGCAAAAGTTGAAATCACTGATAAACTACATAGTAAAACTTGAAGTGTTTGGGTCAGTGCGATGCTGGATGTACTCAGTGGAATGGCAAAAACGAGGTTTGCCACACGCACATATACTAATCTGGCTACATAAAAAAATTACTTCGAACGAAACTGATGATGTGATTTCCGCTGAAATACCTGATAAAAATGTCGATAAGGGGTTACTTGATATTATTGTAAAAAATATGATACATGGACCTTGCGGTGCACTGAACGAAAATTCACCATGCATGGCCAAAGGAAGGTGCACAAAGCAATATCCTCGACTTTTAGTATCAAACACAATTACTGGCAATGATGGTTACCCACAATATAGAAGAAGATCTACTGAAGATGGCGGTAAAACAGCAATAATAAAGAAGCGTAACGGTACCACCATCGAAGTAGATAACCAGTGGGTTGTTCCATATTCCCCATTATTATCAAAAACATTTAATGCACACATAAACGTTGAATACTGTAACTCCGTAAAGGCAATCAAATACATATGTAAATACGTCAACAAAGGCAGTGACATGGCAGTTTTTGGCTTGCAGCCCGAAATCAAAGATTTCGACGAAATCGTACAATATCAGGCTGGAAGATACATAAGCAGTAATGAAGCTGTTTGGCGAATTCTTTCATTTCCGATACATGAACGTAGTCCAGCTGTTGTTCACTTAGCGGTACATTTACAGAATGGTCAACGTGTTTATTTCACGGAAACCAACGTGCAACAAAGAGTCCTGAATCCATCGGATACAACATTAACAGCTTTTTTTTCGCTTTGCAAAAATGATTCTTTTGCAAAAAAACTGCTGTATACTGAAGTGCCTTCGTATTACACGTGGAATACTAAAAATAAAGTATTTGAACGTCGAAAACAGGGTAAGTCAGTCGACGGCCAACCTACCATCTTCAAAGATACCACGATAGGAAGACTCTACACCGTTCACCCCAATCAACATGAATGCTTCTTTCTACGCCTGCTTTTGGTGAATGTACCCAGTCCGACATCCTTTGAGTATTTGAGAACTGTAAACGGTACTATACATGACACTTACCGTAGTGCATGCCAAGCTCTGAATTTATTGGAGAATGACCAACACTGGGATAACTGCATCAATGACGCGTGCGAAACGTCAACCCCAAGTCAAATTCGTGCATTGTTTGGCATCATTTTAACAACTTGCTCTCCATCAGCTCCTACAGAGTTGTGGGAAAAATATAAGTCAAAAATGTCCGAAGATATATTCCATCAATAACAGTTAGAGACGTCAGATATGACTTTTGATTTTACATCAGAAATTTATAACTACACTTTAGTTATTATAGAAGATTTGTGCGTACGTATGGCAAACAAACCTCTTCAGGATTTGGGAATGCCTTCACCTAACCGTATCGCTGCTGTTTCGACATGTGTAGAATTGGATCGTGAACAAAGTTACAGTAGGAGTGATCTATTGTCGTATGTACAAAATAACATTTCCAAGTTAACGTCGGAACAAAAAGACATTTATGATACGATAATGCATTGTGTCGATAACAACGTTGGAGAAATTTTCTTTTTGGATGCGCCAGGAGGTACTGGTAAAACATTTGCGATAAAACTGATTCTGGCATCAATTCGATCAAAAAATGATATAGCGTTGGCAATTGCGTCGTCCGGAATAGCCGCAACATTGCTGCCTGGTGGAAGAACTGCTCATTCCGCTTTGAAATTGCCTCTGAATTTGCATTCTACAGAAACTCCCACGTGCAATATTTCCAAATCATCTGGGATGGGTAAAGTATTGCAGCAATGCAAACTTATTATTTGGGATGAGTGCACAATGGCACACAAAAAATCGCTCGAGGCTCTGGATCAATGCTTGAAAGATTTGAGAGGGAAGTCGAAACCCTTTGGCAGCACATTAATATTGCTTGCGGGAGATTTCAGGCAAACATTACCTATAATACCTAGATCAACTCCTGCAGACGAAATGAATGCTTGCCTGAAAAATTCTAATTTATGGGCACACGTAAAAATATTAAAATTAACTACAAATATGCGTGTCCGATTGCAAAACGATGACTCTGGTCAAACATTTTCAGATCAATTGCTGGCAATTGGAAACGGAAAGCTCCCAGTAGACTCAATTTCAGGACGTATACAACTACCTGCTGATTTCTGTAATTTAGTGACGTCCAAAAATGAATTGATTGAAAAAGTATTTCCGAATATTCTAAAAAATTATAAAAATAATAAATGGCTAAGTGAAAGAGCGATTCTCGCACCCAAAAATATAGACGTCCACGAAATCAACAATATTGTTTTGACCAAGATTCGAGACCAGGCAGTCCTTTACAAGTCAGTCGACACAGTTTTGGAACCAAATGAAGCGGTTAATTATCCATCTGAATTTTTAAATTCCATAGATCCTTCAGGGTTTCCACCACACGTGCTACAACTAAAAATAGGCGTACCAATAATACTTTTAAGAAATATCAACCCACCAAAGCTTTGCAATGGCACGCGACTTGCCGTAAAAAAAACAATGGAAAACCTAATAGAGGCCACAATCTTGACAGGGCCTTATGAGGGCGAGGCTGTTCTTATTCCTCGCATTCCCATGATTCCAACGGATCTGCTTTTTCAATTTAAAAGATTGCAATTCCCAATTCGATTAGTATTTGCAATCACCATTAACAAAGCTCAAGGTCAATCATTAGAAAAATGTGGTATAGATCTTAATACTGATTGTTTTTCCCATGGACAATTATACGTTGCATGTTCGAGGGTCGGTAAACCTGACAATATATTTATATGCAGCGACAATTGGACAGCGAAGAATGTTGTATATTCGCAAGTTTTACGCAGTTAATTTGTATTGTATCTATCTATCTATCTATCTATATAAAAACGAGTTGTGTGGATGCATGTTTGTTTGTTTGTAAAAAGAGCGTTTGCATATGACGTCATTATTAGTACATACGGCTTTGTATATGCACAGACAATGGGAAAGCCAAGAATGTTGTTTATTCGCAATTTTTACGTAGTTTGAAACACATATATAAATCTATCTATATTCACAGGTGGGACACAGGGACACAACTACAATGGCGCATAACTAATATGGCGCGTAACGACTTACGCGCGCGGGGGGGCTTGGGGGGGCACGAAGCGCCCCACCAACTAGGTGTTGGGGTGGCGCGAAGCGCCACCCCAACAGCTAGTCCTTGATAAAATGAATATGGTTTATTTACGGCCCATTGATAAATTGGTTTTTATGATTGTACTTTATACATTTTTTTTTGCTGTCAAGTGTCGCAACGTCTCTAACGGTCAGTCTCTTGCTCTTAGTATACAAATGTCTTATATTTTTTATTGGCATTGACTAGTGTTGCCAGACTGGGTGCATTTCCACCGTTTGGGGATTTTTTGAAGCATTCACGCATTAAATTCGCACTAAATAAAACGCATTTAATAAAAAAGATAAATATTAAGAAATCACTTTTTATATTTTCTGTATTTCATGGAAACCTGTTTTAACTTCCGTACAGAACAGGAAAAAACTTTTTTGCAAAATTCTTGCTAAGGAGTAGATTTCTTTAAGATCTTGGAATAAAAATAGATGAACACCCGCTCCATAATTAAGCTACAGTAATCCTAAACCAAAATAAGCACCACTACTGGGTCTTATCCACATAAAATACAAATTTGCAAAGAAGAATTGTTACCCTAACAAATCAAAGCAATAGAAGAAATTTGAAAAAGAAATTTGATTTTGTTGGTTTTGACGAATGTAATTTAGTATGATAAACTAATTTTGTTCTTATGAAAGGAATATGCAGCCTTACCATTAAAAAAAAATAAAAGTCATGTATTACCATAGTTTTATCTCTTTGTTTTAAACCGGCAGCAGAATCTATTAGACGATAGACAAAAAAAAAAAAAAAACTAAATTGTAGCCTATACTCTCTTATGAGGATCGGAAACCTGTTGACTCAGACTATATAAAGATAAAGAGCTGCTTCAGGTACCCGATATAAAGCTTGACATTATTGCTTTTAGAGCTGAGAATTATAGATACTGGCAATTATCTGGTAAGATTTAGAAAAGTGGGAAAGTAAAAAAAAAAGTTTTCATTCTTCTTATTTGGTCTTCTTTTTTGCCAAAAATTCTAGTAGAATAATATTTGAAATGGACAGAAGGTCAATAGGCTATTTCCAGGAGTTACAAAAAATTTCTAAAATAGGATGATATTGAGAAGAAGAAAGTTTTTTGAACAGATTTTAGTTAAATTGTCTTAAATTAGCCCAAATTACCCCCTCCAGAAAAGTAAAGAAAGGTGGTAAAAAAACGTACTTTTCTTGTTAAAAAAAAGATACAATAAACATAATTTCGTACTTAGATAAGAGAAAAATAATTTTAATAATTAATAAAAGGATACCCATTTTAAGGCAATGAATTATAGGTTTCTGTTTTACAAAAGTAACACATAACACCATGTTTTAATGCGGCCAAGTCCTAAAGTCCTAATTGATATCATTTTCACAATACAGATATCATTTTATCAGCATCGACAGTGCCTTGAGTACAATCAGAGAAATGTTTTGTCTTCATGGAATATGTGACCAAGAATCAATTCTGGCTGTAATAGGTAATGCTTCAATTTTTGCATATTTAACCCTTTCATACCTGAAAATTGAAGGAGTGTTTGAAAAATTCTGAAACCATGCAAATTAGAACAATCAGATTGAAATGCTTCACAGATAAAAGAATGAATTAAAGGAAAGAATCTAGAAAACAATAAACCAGCAAAAACAGAATAGTATAAGAGAAGCATCTTCAAAAACTACCCGACTCAAAACCTAAGGTTACCATATGGTGACCGTTAAAAAACCCCCAGAGAAAAGGGGAATGAAGATCAAACTAAACAAGATTCTTATAAATACAAGCTGAAAGTAGAGACTTTAAGGAACAAAACAAGATAATAAAACTAGAAAAACTCACCTGCATCGTTTTCATCATCACTGTAAAAATCAGCTTATTTTCGCTTTTTAGGCATAGCAAAAAAATACTCTGTTCACTTCAGAGCCATCCAGGATAGTAAAAGGTATCGCAACACAACGGGCTGAACTTGTGCTATCTGACTGTCTTAAGTTTGGAAGCGTAATCTGAACTACAAGAGACACTAGGATGGAATGGTTACTATGTGGTTAAGTACGGAAGGGAAAAGGATTAAAGAAAGAAAGAAATCTTTTTAGTTTGGATCAAAAAGGACAATCTAAAAGCACGTGTGTACACGTTTCAAACCTCTTGGGTGAATAATAAGGATGTTTTGGAGAGCTTATCGTCTGATAAAAGGACTTTTAGTTAGTTTTTTAAAGTTCATGGATTTGTCAGTCATCTAAAAATAGTTAGGGCAGAGAACAAATCAACAAGATGCAAATAAACTAAACCAATAAACTGTATTTTTAACAGTCAGATTAGGTTTTCCCGGGAAATTAAAAATTTTCTCTTCCAATAAAATCGAAGAATTTCTAGAATCACTACAGAAAAAATACCTTAACCGCAAGAGAAATATAACTAGAACTTGGAATATATCATGATTTAAAGGAACCCGGAGTCCTTGGCTGAATCTAGATAAATATCAATATCCTTTCCATGCAAGTTTTGACTTGCACACTTTTGAACTTTAATGATTGGAAATTTAGCTGCTACAGTGCGACTATTTAGACTAATACCATTTTCAAATAAGATAGGTGAAGACAAAAAGACACTGTCTTGCTATACTTTTTTACATAATGATGACTTTAGACATTAGATCACTTTTGTCATTGTTAGGATTTCAAATTAGCTTTTATTCCTCTGCTTACCACAATTTCATGATTTTTGACTGTCATTTGTTTTTTAATGCCATACTCAATTCTGCATTTATTTGTTACAGGTAGCGCTATTGGTTTCTCTGATATATATTTATTCTGCTGCGATTGCGGAACCAAGAAGCTCTGGAAACATCTTTGAAAAAGATCCTGAAAAACTGGCAAAGAAATATAGATGCTATCAAAGCTAATGCTCAAATGCTCATTAATTAAATATAGAGATCTAATTCATTATTTTTCTCATTAGCAAACTTCAGGTTATATATAGCTTCAGTAATACAATAATATAAAGCATTTTCCTTGTACAAACTTTAATTCAGATAATCAGCTAAATGGAATAATGCAAGCCGAAAATTTTGATTTCACACCCGGGAACTTATGTTGTTGGAACAGAATAGACTAAAAAATAACAAAAAACGGAAAACAAGAAACAACTGAAAACAAGAAAACAAAGACGCAACAATCAAGAAACAGCTAAACAACTAAAAACAAGAATACAACTGCAAAAACATATCTGAAAGACTTTTATAGTTGTTTGTCAACACCATTGAAGACTCCCAAAAATGTCTTCTGATACACAATTATACAAAAAATAAAAAATATTTTTGTAGAAAAACATCAGGCATAACCCATATTAACTATCTTATAGTTATTAAAAACAAAAACAAACAAAAAGCCTTGAAGTAAATTTCAAGCTAAAAATGAATTAATTATTCCGTTGGCTATCTAAAGAAAGTACATTGATCTCTCGATTTAAGAGTGATATTTTCTAACTTTTTTCGATCATATTGACTTTTAGATAAGTTTTTGTGCAATGGCCGTCTAAAGTTAAACTCTATATATAATATTAACACTAAAGAATATATCCTGTTTTTTGGCATATTTTGCCAAAAATTGAGGTTAACTCGATTCGCCATCAAGGGAACTAGCTTCTCAAGTATGACGGCAAGTTTTTCTCTCTGTACGCCTCTTGGCTTTGACATCATCGAGGGGAAAAGTTGACAATCGAACCTTCGCTGTAGGAAATCCAATTCTTGAGGAGGTTCGTCCAAGTCAGTTTTCACGGACATTGTTTATTTGCCTCTGACAAAAGAAACCTGCACAATATCAGCTAAGTTATATTGTATTTTTTTTGTGTTTTCTCCTGACTTCCACAATCTGAATCTCCAAAGCACATTTTCAGGATTTTATTTTTCCACCGGGCTTGGAAAATCAGCTCTTTTAGGCTCTGGAATGAGCATTGCGGCTTTGGTGCGACGAATCTTTGACTCGATGTTGGCATGGATTGTGTCCGCACCCATGTGACTATGGCCTGTTGTCAAGTGACGAAGATCAATCTGGTTGATTGTGCTTTCTGAGGCGTTGACAATCTGAACCAAATCAGTGTATAGTGTCCAATTTTGTTTTGGGCGGTACAGTTGCCACAGTAAAGTATGATGTCTTCCACTCAAAGAGCAGCCTGAACTTCAATGAAATTGTGAAGAGAACTTGCAATGTTCTTTGCATTTCTTCCAGAAAATTCCTCGTGCCAAGTCACACAATACGAGGGACAAGTCGGGTTCCTTGTCCCAACTAATGCTAAGGTCTTGTTGAAGGTCAGGAGACGACTGATGAAAAAAGCGTCTTTTGAAGACGGCATCGTGGGCAGAAGAAGGATCTTCTGCAAGTCAAAGCTGTAAACCCTTTCGGTGTTTTTCCATACGCGATCGGCGTCAGTAGCGTAAAGGTTCCTCACTTTTTTTACTTCTCTTGATGCTTTTCCAGCTTTGTTACCTCAATTTCAGAGGCTGATCCGGCACTGATTTTGGCTGATATGTGTGAGCAGGTATCACATTCATCCATAGAAGGTGTTTTCAAGGAGACATATTATTTCTTCAGTTCTTCTCGATACATATTCAGACCAATCTCCACTTTGGGATTTTTCTCTTTAAAATCCTTTACTAGAAAAGAAATGGTAATTTCCCTTGAGATATATTTTATGTTAGGACTGTGCTCGCACCTGGAGTACGTCATAGAAGGCTCAAATGCCATAATGTGTCGTCTAACGAGCATTCTTCGTGCTTCTCCATAAATCTTCGCATGCTCTCTCGTAGCCTTTCCTCATTTGTCCACCATTTTATAGAGCTTGAGAGGATCTTCTGCGTACTTACGAAGAACATGCTGAATGATCTTGTTGGATTTCGGGGGGTAGCCCAGGATTGTCAAAAACGTTTGTTTGCAGACCTTATTGACTACAGAATTAACTGGGAAGTAAAACATTGTAGATCTGTTCTTTCTGATGGAAGAATTTTCAGCAATTTAGACTCGCCTCCGCTTTCGCTTACTGGTTGTGATGTACGGCTTAAGCCACTTGAGTTTCTGCTCAAATCCTAACGACCAGAAGGATTGATTTAGCCTTTTTCGCAGCTCCTCGGCAATAAGTGAGCACTGAAGCTTAAATTTCCATAAACCGCACCAAGAGAGAATGGGTCTTTCTTCGATCAAAAATACTTCGTTGTCAATCTCAATAATCGGTTCTGCAGCTGGCTGAATGTGCGAACTTGTTGAACGAGTAGATGGACTAGGCTCATTTTCACTGATAAGCAACCTGGGCTGGTCAGCTTCAGTGTCAAGTAGTCCCGACACTAATGGCAGGACATCCTCAGTAGCATCAGCTGAGAAGACTTTGATAGAAGACAAAGTAGAAGTATTTTTTATACTTCTGATCTTCTTGGATGTCACGTGATAACGCTGATACTACAGGATTCAATGCTATTGGCAGGACAACTTCAACAGCGTCAGCTGAGACAACTTGGATAGAAGAAAAAGTGGAAGCTGTATTCATCGAGAGAGTTTTATCTTCTTGGATGTCATTTGATAATGATGCTGATACTGCAAGACTGAAGCTGTCTAAATTGTATCGCAAAGCATGATTGACAAGGAGAGCAAAGCTCATATAATTTGTTTCAGCAAGAATATCTGTTAGCCCGGATATGTACATATCTTCTACTTGTCCGTTGGATGCCAGAAGCTCTGGATCCATGTGAATATCAAAGGTTTTTGAAGTGTCAGCTGCAGCTCATACTCCGAGTTCATCTCAGTCCTCCCAACGAGAATGTATATTTCAGTTAATCGAGATTTGTTCGTGTTACCAATCTCTTTGTCGCACGAAATTTCAGCTTCTTAGTGTTCTGCAACGATTCCAGTACCGTTTATTTCTTGAATTTTTGACTGGTTGAAACTGGATAGCGTTTTTGCTTACCAATTACTTCCAAACAGCTAACAGCACGAGTACGACATTTCCCAGTCACCTTTATTCCAAGGTAACCGTCTGCCTACTCGTTGACGTCCCAGCTAAACTCTTCCCAGTCCACTGACTGGCCTGGAAGCAAAATTTATAAAGCATTTTGCCTATCTTCCAAACCACTTGACTTCTTGTAAAACCGATAAGGCACATGTACTAAGAGCTACATAATATTTCAGTGAAAAGGAACCTCAGCCCTTAATTACCACTTGTCTTACAGTACAAGAGAAGTAAACCAAGCGAAATAGTAAAGCCAATAAATTTATTAGGACTGAAAAAGTAAGACAACTAGACTGGAGTGGAATAAGTGTTAATCGAGCAACCTTAAAGTTTAACTGAAAAGCCAACCTATTTTTGTATCACTCAAGTAAATATACTTCATTATGCTGATATCGTTAAGGGTTTTTATTCACTGTTTACTCTAGTATAATGTTCAGAACATCTAAAGTCACCCTCACAGCGCAAGATCCTACTATCAAGAGAAGTAAACCGAGCGAAATAGTAAAGCCAATAAATCCATTAGGACTGAAAAAGTAAGACAACTAGACTGGAGTGGAATAAGTGTTAATCGAGCAACCTTAAAGTTTAACTGAAAAGCCAACTTATTTTTGTATCACTCAAGTAAATATACTCCATTATGCTGATATCGTTAAGGGTTTTTATTCACTGTTTACTCTACTATAATGTTCAGAACATCTAAAGTCACCCTCACAGCGCAAGATCCTACTATCACGCGGGAAAGTTAAGTATCAGTACGAACGGTTCTTTTCTGTGGTTAGTGGTCAGCTCCAGGAAGTTTGGCACACTGCGTGAACAGTCGTTCTTCGTGAATCATTTTCATGAACTGTTGAATAGTTGTATTTTTGATACGACACAGACAAAAGCAGATAGAGCTTTTACAAACCACAGTGAAATTCCACTATTTGAAAATTGGTTATTCATGAATAGCTGAAGAGAAAAGTAACGCATTTGCATCGGGTCTTCAAGCATCTTTAAGTTAATAAGTCATGAGTACTTAAATTCTCAATCACATTCCTTTTCAGTTAAACTTTAACAAAGACAAATCAGACTTCTCCTTACCTTTTGGCAGCTATGTCATGAGCCCTTTGGACCATGTTCCGAGCCCTTTGAGATATGTTCCTTCACACAGCTTTGGATGAATTAAGACAAGCTCACTAAAACCTAAATTGTTTTGACTTAGCTCTACAGTCGAAACAGATGAAAGGTGCTCTAGTATCCAACTGAGAGAGACATTTGTCAACCAACGTTTATAATACAATCATTTGAAACAGACGTAAGTGCAAATTTCTTGGCAAAAGACAAAGACGTATATCCAGCCACGTGACAAAGGAATCAGCTTTGATTGGGTTTAGGATATACGTCTTTTTCAAAAAGAAAAGTTGGTAAAAGCAAGAGAATTTGTGGATATAGGTCTGCTCAACTTCTAAACCATTTAACTTAGACAAACATAGGTCGCGCCAATGGAAAGAACGCGAAAATTTACCATAGAAAGTGCTAATATCTCAATTTCTTCCAAAATGGCGTTTACGTCTGTTTCGCAAAAAACGGCTGAATTGTATCTTATATTGATTATAAATTCAATCTTAATTAAATATTTGCCTTTTTATATTTTTTTATGGCTCCTCCACCCTTTAAATAAATAAAAGAGCAGAAATCAGCAAAAGATTGAGAGAGAGAGACAAGGAGAGGGGAGAGATCGGATTACTCCTGACGTAGGCCCCAAAAGCAATTTATATTTAAGGGATAATATCCAACAACCATTAATAGAGATAAATCAATCTCTTCTAGGATTTGAATTCTATGTTTGTTTATTGCTGGACCCTAGGTAGTTTTTTTTTTTTTTTTTAAACTCAATGATCAGTGAATGTCGAGGCTTTCTTGATTCATTTTCAAAAAATTCCCACATACACCTCTTTAAAGGTGTCACCAGGAAGTTTCAAAGGAGTCATGAAAAAAAGGGGGTAAAGCTAGCCAATAAAATCTTTTCGAGAGGGGTCTAAAGTTTAAAAATTATAGAAACCTTTTTTCTGTCAAAATGTCACAAAATTTTGAGCTTTTTGTATGATCAACCTAGCTCTTTCTTTTCTCTCAGCTTCTGCCGAGGACCTATTATGATTGGTTTTGAAAAAAAAATCGCTATACCTAGGGCTTAATGTATTTTTCTATAGCAAATAAATAACTGTAAATACAGAAGCCATTCATGATCATTTAATTTCGGGAGTCTTTACTTTCCTGCTGCCTTATTAGCTTACTAAAATTTAGTACTAAATTCTTCTAATGGAGAAAAGGGCTGGAAAACTAAAAAAAAATTTTATAGTCGAAATATTTTCGACTATAAAAAACCGTCTGGGGCTACACGGAAAGCAGGTCGTCCTTGTCTGGGTTGGGAGGATGTCATAAATAAGGATTTAAAGGAAATGGGAACTTCCTGGGAGGGTGTAAAGAGGGAGGCTTTAAATAGATTAGGTTGGAGGAGGAGCGTGCGTAGCTGTGTTGGCCTCAGGCGGCTTGGTGCTGTAGTGAGTTATTAGTAGTAGTAGTAGTAATTTTTCTTTAAAATAATTAAAGTAAAAAATTTAAAACGGAAACGAAAAACCTATTTTGATCATTGAGTGTCTTGTTATGCAAGATTCAAAAACCAGGAATGTGTCCCAGAGGGTAATTTTCATTAGTGAACTGTAGGAAACTGTATATGTACTAGTATTTGCGTTTCAAATCTCAAGATAATAGAAGCATATTATTAATTCTTTTTATTAAAAGTGCAGAAAGAACTAAAATGTTTGCTCTTTTATCCATTAAGAGATTGAATTCGCAGCTGGGAGCCATTTTAGAATGAAGGTAATAACAAATATTTAGTTACAAATGATCTTAATAGGCTTTTGAAATGCACTCTAGGTTTCCATGTATATTGGTATTACTGAGTAACATGGGAGGAAGGGAATGCAAGGTAAATAGAGAGATGATTGAGCAAACAAGAATTGTTTTTGTTGTACTTGTGTTATTTTGGTGCCACTGTAAAATGGTTGCCCTTTGACGAGAGGGCCCACTGAAAAATGGGCTGGACCGGTGTTGTATTTTGGCAATTATCTGTAGAGTGTCCAGACAGTTAAACCTGTTCAGAATTAAACGTTCTAATTTAAAGATTTAAAAAAAGGAAAAACTGATGCTTCGAAATTTTGATCTAATTTTTTATTAGAATTTTTACCATTTGTAAAGATTATGGTTTATGTATGCTTGTTGTTACTATGGTTGCCCAAAGTCAGTTTCCAACAGCTTTGGGTACCTAAATACTTATTCTGGCTTATGATCACCTCCCAATCTTGGGTTAAATTCAAGTAAACGTTTGTAACAAACTACAAAAAATTTATATAAATAGTTTTGATCCTAATACATCACTGGCTGAATATTGAAATAGTGCAATTTCATAAGAAAAGCAAGTAATTATGAGATCTGGGGAGGGGGAAGTGGACTAAATGTCGGTATTTACTTGTTAGAGTAGAAACTTGCCCTGTCATCGAAAAGAAGTTTTGGCAAGTTTTTCCTTCGTGAGTCCACTACCAAATTGCCTCGTACTTTCACGTTTTTATTTTTACAGGAGAAAAAAATGAAAGTAAAAAGACACAATGAAAAGATCTTTCTCCTAAATCAAAATTTAAGAAACTTAAAAATTTAAGCCTGATTCCTAGCTAAATTTTCAATCGGAACTCACTGGAAATGTTTGAACTCACCTGAATTGTTTGTCACTTAGAAGATAAGGGACTTGCGCTCTTTTTTAATAATTTTATTAAAATTATTATTCCCTTTGGAATAATTTATAGCTCGGTAAGAATTAAAGATAAGCCCTTTTCTAATATATCAATCGGTAGATGTCTTTGAGGTTTTTCAAACCACGTGCTTAATGGGAAAAAAGTGGATTTGGGCCCTTTTTGCACACTGCCGTGGAGTTAAAGAAAGTCTGAAAGTCAGAAAGTCTAAAATACAGAGTAGAAATGAGAAATTTGACCAGATTTTGACTTTAGACAATCCCTGGAACCACAAAAATGCTTACTAGTTATAATTTAGAGACAAATTTGAGGCTTAATCCCACAGCATTGCAGATTGCTTGTGTTATTTATCAAATTTTCGTTGTTTCCTTATGTTTTGATGCCCCCCAGATAAACCATGTTTTGATGCCACCCCCCAGAGGCTAAACTATGTGTGCCGCAAGTTGCTTTTAGTTTTCATCTTATAATACTAAACCACTAAAAATACAACTTTTTTAAATCTCCTATGCTATTTGAATGAGCCTTTAGGTAGATTGGCGAAAATTACTGTGGTATTGCCAAATATAAATTAAGACGTAAAGGATACCATGCCATAAATCTGAGTTTTCCTTTAAAAATATTTCTGGAACGTATTCACTTTAACCCTTTTAATTTCGTAAGTGAAAATGAACCCTGAAATAACATCTACAATCAAAAGATACAAAATGGACTCTGGAGAGATGACACTACAAATTCTAAATTGCCCCCCCCCCCAATATAAGGTATAATTGCATAATAAAGCTTGTCATTTCCTACTTAGTAGAAAATCGGTGGTTTATTCCTAACCAAATTTGCGGGCTCTCCCCTCTGGCCAATTCGAATCCTAGAGGTAATGACGACGAATACCGGAGACTGCAAATTTGCTGTTTTTTGCTACGGCAAAAAACACGTTTTTTGCTACGGCAAAAAAAGGGTCTGTTCCCTCTTCAACGCCCTGCTCTTTGCGCTAATGTTTGACTCTTTCTCTCAACTCTAATTTTTAAAACAGTAAAAACTTTAGCGTAAAGAGCAGGGTGTTGAAGAGGGAACAGCCCCTTTCATATACAGGGTAATTTCTGTTCGTTTTAAGTTTTAATGTTGCTCCTTACTTTCAGTTAAAAAACTTGTTTTTTTTATTTAATTTCTAAACGTTTTTTTAGTTAATCCATGTTTTGATTCCGGCTCTCCGCAGATGAATAATTAAAGCGAAATTTCCATATTTATTTATTTGGCTAAATGACTTTCCCATAGTTTTGATCGAATGATTTTGAGAAACAAAGAGGGAGAGGAGGCCCAGTTGCCCTCCAATTTTTTGGGTACTTAAAAAGGCAACTAGAACTTTTAGTTTTTTACGAACGTTTTCATTAGTAAAAAATGTATGTAACTTACGAATTAGCTTACGTAACGAACTTCTATATTCGTACGTTTTTATTATGTATATGAGAGGGTTCACCCACTCGTCAATACCCCGCTCTTTACACTAAAGCTTAAATTTTGTCCCCTGAATCACAAAGGCCGTAGAATAAATAGTTGAAATTACTAAAAATGCTTCAGCGTAAAGACTGAGGTATTAGGAGGGGGTGAACCCCTTACCTGCGTAATATTTTCTGTTCGTTTAGTTTTTAATGATACTTCTTACTTTCAGTTGAAAAAACTTTTGCATATTTATTTTTTCATTGTTTTTTAAAATAATGCTAGAAAATGCTGCGCCCCCTTTATGGAAACTTTCTTCCCTCATGACAAATTCCTCCATGGAAAGTATCCCCCACATAACCCCCTCTTCTCAACCCCCCTCCCAACCAAAAAATCCCCCTGAAAACGTCTGTACACTCCCCAAAAACCATTACTATATGCAAACACTGGTCAAAATTTGTAACTTGTAGCCCCTCCCACGGGGACTGTGGGGGAGTAATTCGTCCCCAAAGACATAGTTATAAGGTTTTTCGACTATGCTGAATATAATGGCAATCTCAGAATTTTGATCCGACGACTTTGGGAAAAAATGAGCGTGGGAGGGGGCCTATGTGCCCTCCAATTTTTTGGTCACTTAAAAAGGGCACTAGAACTTTTCATTTCCGTTCAGATGAGCCCTCTCGCAAAATTCTAGGACCACTGGGTCAATACGATCCTCCCCTGGGGAAAAAAAAACAAATAAACTCGCATCCGTGATTTGTCTTCTGGCAAAAAACACAAAATTCCACATTTTTGTAGATAGGAGCTTCAAACTTGTACAGTAGGTTTCTCTTAAACGCTGAATCTGATGGTATGATTTTCGTTAAGATTCTATGACATTTAGGGGTTGTTTTCCCCTATTTTCTAAAATAGGGCAAATTTTCTCAGGCTTGTAACTTCTGATGAGAAGGACTAAACTTGATGAAACTTATATATTTGAAAACTTATATATTGAGCCGGGTCGCTCCTTACTACAGTTCGTTACTACGAACTGTGTGATCGGCAAAAAGAAAGTAAGAAAAAATTTATGCAGGAGTTCTGGCAAATTCTTCCTTGTAAAATTCTCCCTTTTAAGTTCATCTCCAGATATTTATCTGTCCATTTAAAATTCTCCCCGTGGAAATTATCCCCGCAGAAAATTCCCCCCTTCCTAAAAAATTTCTGTTTTCCTCCAAATAACAAGTAATGTATTTAAGCAGTTGGCGAAATCCGTAGCCAATAGCCGTTCTCACAGGTACTGTGGGGGTGGGGAGTCATGAAAATTTCCCCAGAACATCTTTATATGAAAAATTGAATCGGTGAAGAGAAAGTAGGACAAATTTCGTAGAGGAGTTCTAACAAATTCTCTTGTAAGTTCATCCCTGGAAACTTTTCTGCCCATGGAAAATTGTACACATGGAAAGTCCTGCCGCAGAAAATTCTCCCTCCCAAAAAATGTCTTTTTACTAACAAATAAAAAATACTATACGCAAAAAGGGTAAGACTCATAACTTACAGTTCTTCCCTCTCGCTATGAAGGGGGGGTGCATGTCGTTCACCCTGAGGTTTTACCAAGACTGGGGATTTTACCTCCCCCATCAAATGCTTGCCCGACTCGTAAAAACGTAATAAAAATGAATATAAACATGTTTTAGTACGTTTTTTAAGTTTCTTTTGTAGCCCAACTCGAAAAAATACTTTGCAATCCTTTTGATATGACTCTGTGCGGAGGCACACTCATTTGATCTTTCAGCTAAGGTGAACAAACATTAAAATTTAAAGCGATCAGAATATTACGTATTCTAAGAAAGGTATTCTAGCCACCGGGAAAGGTAATGCCTTACCCAGTATTGGGCACCTTCATTAATCATACGGCCTAAACCTCCCAGCTCCATGGTTTTCCGTTCTCTTCGCTCTCAAACATATCCTGGAAAAAAAAATCCCGGGGCAGTGACTCGCTAGAAACAAATGTCTCACATAGGCCTACAATGCACGGCTTCTTATCTAGCGAACTCAAAATCTCAAATAATGAAGAATATGCCGTTCTTAGACCTTGACAATTCCTGAAATCATCGCTGTTTCTGCACTCGTAGGTTTTGAATACTCATTAGGATTATTCGGATTCGCATAGTTACTTGGGTGATAGTTAAACAAAACATTATCGATGAATTCACCATCCCCCGCAAATGTGTCACGAGCTTGGCTTCCAAGAATAAACCGATCTTGTTCAAATTCATTCAAAACGTCATCATCATCTATTCAATCTCATTGAAGAAGGTGACTACTTTAAAGCGAAAGAGCAAAATAGAGAGAGGGAGAAAGAAAGAGAGATAGAGACCATTTTTGATGCATATTGATACCTCTACCTTGGTGAACACATTTAAAACTATTTGGGATTGTGTCAGCCACAAATGGCGTACTTGAAGAAACACAAAACAGTATTTCTTCAAATTTTTAACAGTTGAATTTCCGTATTGACAATTAAAATTTTATTGTAAACAAGAAACTGAAAAGAGAAGACAAAGTGGAATTTGTATCACCATCTTCTTTTAACTATTTATTTGTTCACAATTATTTATTGATTTGTCATTCTTGTTTCCAGGAAATAATACTAACAAACAGCCATAATCGTTCGCTTATCGGATATTGAAGTCGGATTAGACATAAAATATAATAATCCTCAATCCCCCTACAAAATTAAAGCCTTTTACGCATGGCACCTATTATGATGCTACAAATAAGCCAAATAAAATACAAGATTTAATTCAATAAAATTTATTTTCTAAAAGGAGCATAAAAAATATTAATAGCCTTTTTACACTTTTGATGCAACGACTGTAAATTCATCCTAACATATCTGACTAGGCATCTTCGAAATGTTTCACCACATACAGCATATAACAGGAAATTTATGCTAAAGTTCGTGTAATATGACAGCATAAACAGCTGCTGTAGTACGACAACATAAGAGTAGTTTGGCACCTTCATGCCGGTTATGTCGTAAACAAAGACCAGAACTCGAACACAATAGCTAGAAAAAAAGATTCGGGTAGGTGACGGTAAATTTTACGGCGATAAATTTCCGGCTAAGGTTTTTAGCATTAGATTTGAATTATTGCCCTCCTGGCTTTAAAAGAAAACTTTACAATAAATAGCCTCGTGGAACGTATAGTATTTTTGAAAACCTTGCAGAATTATAGCGGAAAGACAATAAGTAGCCTCAGTTTATATAGGTAAGGTTATGAAGACATTGGTCGATTTTCAATAAAGGAAAATAAATAAACGCCATCTAATATTTCTAATCAAAATAGTAAAGGGAATAATAGCTTTTTCAATGATACTCTGTACCATGAACATGAGCTGATAGCAACACATTAGCTTCCAGAGCTTTTGCTATAGAACTTTTTCTTTCTGGATTATACTCGGCAAAGATTTAGACCATTTTTTTCTTAATTTTGAAGAATGAATTTGGACTAAGCATACTGAAAAGGCGACATCATAATATACATGCCGAAAAGGCGACAACTCCCTTATTACTACGGACATTAGAGCTTGAGATAAAAGATTGTAATTACATGCTTAGCTACTAATAAATGAGAGCGAAAGTAGGGGGGCATTTCCTAATAGCAAGGTGTTTCTGAAAGCCATCTTCAGCCTTTTTAAAAAAAAAATTAAAATTATGACTGGGAAGAAACATCTCTCGGGTGTGTTAGGACCCCACACCCGACACGCGTTAGGACCCCATGGGTGTGTTATACCCGAATGGGATAGGGGAAAGTTGTAAGAAAAATATAAGGGAAATTGGGACTTGTTGAGAGGATGTAAGGAGGTAGGCTTTGAACGAATTTGGATGCAGGAAGAGTGTGCGTAGCTGTATTGGTCTCAGGCAGTTTGACTGTGGTGTGACTTCTTAGTAGCAGTAGTAGTAGTAGTACTAATTTATCTTTTCCAAAACCTATGCACAAGCTAAATTCCTTGATTTTTCCAGTTTCCAAAAACAGCTTCATGATAAGACATTCATTGACCTTTATATATATATATATATATATATATATATATATATATATATATATATATATATATATATATATATATATATATATATATATGTATATATATATATATATATATATATATATATATATATATATATATATATATATATATATATATATATATATATAATTATATACATATATATATAAATATATATAAATGTATATATATATATATATATATATATATATATATATATATATATATATATATATATATATATATCTATCTTCTATATATATAAAAATAAGTTGTCTGTCTGTGGATGTGTGGATGGATGTGTGGATGGATGTGTCAGGTGACGTCACCTGAAAAAACTGGATTAGGTGACGTCAAAACTGAAAAAACTAAAAAAAGGCGAAAACTACAAAAAAAACTAAAAACTAATAAAAAAAATAAAAAAGCTAAAAAACTAAAAAAACTATAAAGGTAAAAACCAATAAAAAACTAAAAAAAAACTGAAAAAACTAAAAAAAGGCAAAAACTACAAAAAAAAACTAAAAACTAATAAAAAAAGTAAAAAAGCTAAAAAACTAAAAAAACTAAAAAAACTAAAAAAAGGTAAAAAACTAAAAAAAATAAAAAATAAAAAAAAACTAAAAAAAAGGAAAAAACTGAAAAATAAGCTAAAATAAAGGTAAAAACCAATAAAAAACTAAAAAAAAAAAGGAAAAAACTAATAAATGACGACACTCAAAGAGAAAGCGACCAGGACAAAAAACTAAAAAAAAAGGCAAAAACTACAAAAAAACTAAAAACTAATAAAAAAAATAAAAAAGCTAAAAAACTAAAAAAACTAAAAAAAGGTAAAAAACTAAAAAAACTAAAAACTAAAAAAAAACTAAAAAAGGTAAAAACTAAAAGAACTAAAAAAGAAAAAAATAAATGACGACACTCAAAGAGAAAGCGACCAGGACAAAAGGAATGTTCGATTAGCAATCAACAAAGCACCGGGACACAGGGAGTATAAATGACGACCAGGACACAAGTAAAAAAAAAAATTAACAAAACTAAAAAGAAGGTAAAAACTACAAAAAAACTAAAAAGAAAAAAAAACTAAAAACTAATAAAAAAACTAAAAAATCTAAAAATCTAAATAAACTAAAAAAGAAAAAAAAAGGAAAAAAATAAAGGAGAAAAACAAAACTAAAAAACGAATGTATATACAGACCGGTACACCGGGATACAAATGACGACCGGGACACAGGGAATATAAATAACGACCGGGACACAGGGACACAACTACAACGGGGACACCGGGGGAAACAGGGGGATATAAATGACGACCGGGACAAAAAAACTAAAAAGAAATAAAAACTAAAAACTAATAAAAAAAACTAAAAAATCTAAAAATCTAAATAAGCTAAAAAAGAAAAAAAAAGGAAAAAAATAAAGGAGAAAAACAAAACTAAAAAACGAATGTATATACAGACCGGGACACCGGGATACAAATGATGACCGGGACCCGGGACACAGGGAATATAAATGACGACCGGGACACAGGGACACAACTACAACGGGGACACCGGGGGAAACAGGGGGATAACCTGACAATCTATTTATATGCAAAGACAATGGGACAGCAAAGAATGTTGTATATTCGCAAGTTTTACGTAGTTAAAACCATATATATATATATATCTATATTCACAGGTGGGACATAGGGACACAACTACAATGGCGCGTAACTATTATGGCGCGTAACGACTTACGCGCGCGGGGGGGCTTGGGGGGGGGCGCGAAGCGCCCCCACCAACTAGGTGTTGGGGTGGCGCGAAGCGCCACCCCAACAGCTAGTATATATATATATATATATATATATATATATATATATATATATATAAGGGAAATAAAGATATATATATATATATATATATATATATACCTAATTCCAAAACCTGACCGCGGGTTGTGTGGATTCTCAACAGTATAATTATCCACTTCTCGAGTCCTATACCTGTTGAGTGAGCAATTTACGCGATAAAACTCAGCAAAAACTGCTTGACACACATCATTCAAACATCAATGAACAGGAGCAGTAGCTTGGTAATCACAAATCTGACCAATGCTAAGCATCTCTTAATTTCTTAAAACGCGAAGTGATATCATTCACATTTTCTATGCAAGTTTTGGTATGCTATAGCTTTACAGTCCCTTAGCTTTAATGTTGAACAAAGACATCATCTAAAAAAAATCTTAGTAGTATCATATTTCTGGTTCGGCGAATAGAAATATCTGAAACTAATGAATCAAAATAAATGAGAGCATCTTAGCATTTCGGTGCAAGTTAAAGCTGCGAGCTTGTCACCAAATTGCATGTTTCATAGGGAATATTAACCTAAGTACTTCTTCCTCAATTACCACTTACCAAATTACCATAGGTGTAAATTAAATGTACTGCCCTTGAACTGATGTTCTGAGGGAAAAATAATGGGTGAAATAGGATTGGGTACGGAGCAGAAATATTTGTGATGTGAAATGATCACAAAACCCCATGATTGACTATTATTTAGTAGACTTAAACTTCTAGTTCTGGGGGTTTTATACCAAGGGTGTCTAGGCCAAGTAAAGAAATATGGTGTCAATATTGCGTTTTGTGATAATTTGAATTTGAACCAATCCTAGTACTGCGTTTTAATGAAGAATAAACATATTCACTATATAATTTCCTATTTAATGACAAAATTTATGACATGTCTCAATTGCGCAGAAAAAAACCACTTTCTACCGTCTTAACCGAGTAGAACCTATATTCTACAGGTAGGGAGGACCTTGGACCGGCACCATCCAAAGAGGTGGCCAAAAAAATTTATCATAAAATTAAGCTACATTATTTTGGGTTACATATCGCCTACGTACTCTAATGGTATTAACTTTTGAAATTGGTCTAGTTTTGAAATAAATATAGGCAACTTTGAATTGAATTTAGTCAGTTTTAAGAGTTTTTAAGGCTCATATTGACAAAGAATATAAAAACCTTTAGAATTTTGCCTGACTTCGCCGGAGGGGTTTATTTCAAGTTTTCAGAAAGTTGGTGAGACTGAAAAAAAGGCCAATTATGTAGAGAATCAAAGTAAATTGTGGGGAAAGTAGTAGAAAGTTCAATATGTTTCATAATTTCATTAAACTACTGATTTAATCATTAAAAGTAAAGGTGCATCTATTTTTACACTCTTTATATTTTCTGTTCTGATAAGTGTTTCTATATGAACCAAGAGAAGCTAATTCAATATATCCAAAAGTAAGCTCCAATATTTACTATAAGCACTGGCCTATTTGAAGTATTCAACATTGTTTATAGCTAAAATGTTCAAAATAATTACATTTTTATTATGAAACTTTTGGGAGCTTCAAGGAACGAACAATTTAATTTGTACTTGACATTAGAAATTTAAAAGTGATTTAGCTGATGAAGCGATGATCAGACTTCTGTGAACTGAGGTTCTTATCTCACTTTAAAAAAATTTAAATACTTACTTAAGATAAGCTTCCAAGTGCTAAGACAGCTAATCACCCGTTCAACAATTAAATTGTTGCAAAATCTTTACTATACCACCTAGAATGTGAATTCGTTTCTATTGGATTTGTCTGAATTTTCTTATACGAATATTGTTAGCAATCAAATCTTTAGCGCAGGTTCTTAAACGAATTTTGGAGCGTTTCAGGTTTTCAGGACCAGGTGGTGCTAGGATTGGGTTGGAGTACAATAAATTAGAACTTGCTCATGTTGTCATCTTTTAAAACATACTGAAAATGATTTTATTTTGAGTCATTTATCTGTCATATGCACAAAAGTATACAACATTTTTCGAAAATTTTGTGCCTCGATGAGAGAGAGAGAGTGAGAGAGAGAGAGAGAGAAAGAGAGAGAGAGGAGAGAGAGAGAGAGAGAGAGAGAGAGAGAGAGAGAGAGAGAGAGAGAGAGAGAGAGAGAGAGAGAGAGAGAGAGAGAGAGGAGAGAGAGAGAGAGAGGAGAGAGAGAGAGAGAGAGAGAGAGAGAGAGAGAGAGAGAGAGGAGAGAGAGAGAGAGAGAGAGAGGAGAGAGAGAGAGAGAGGAGAGATGAGAGAGAGAGAGAGAGAGAGAAGAGAGAGAGAGGAGAGATCCGTTGCAATAGCACATCAAACTGGGTCATACCATTAAGTCTTGACACACATTGCTCTTTCAAAGAATCTATCAATAATAATCACAGATGACATAGTAATTTAAAGGTGAAGCATTACTTGCCATATTTCAAAACATAAAATTTTCTTTTAAACTTTAGTAAATAACGATCGATTGCGAAGAAAAATGAAAAAAAAGACCATATAGTTGGTTTTGCACATCTATGTGACAGATGCAGTTCCACTCACTTGGTTTTGCTTTGCTCAGTTGGACAAGACTGTAATTTTCAGTCCGAAATCAGTCAGAGTTTTAAGTCAAATTTGTGTAATGTGTTTGGGTGCAAATAATGAGCTCTTTCAAAGAAAAGCTGTGACTTTATGGTTTATATTCTATATTTGTGAAGCATGGAGGCACAAAGTAGAAACATGCTGCTGTTGTATTTAGCTTTATGAATTGCCTCTTCAATGTTATAAAACGTATTATTAATGCTCTTCGATCTACTATTAAAACCATTTTTAGTTTTTCTCAGCTGATATCTTAGAGTTAAAATATAAAATTAAACACTTTTAGCCTTGAAACGACATTGATTGTTTATGCCTTTAAATGATTTTATTTGATAATTTCTAGCAAATGGGATCACAAAAGGACAGTCTGTTAATCCATTTTCTATTCGGTCTGTTAATCCATTTTCCGTGGATTATCTTTTTATATTTTGCATTCCAGCTTGTATAAGAACTGATGGATACTACTGCTGCTACTACTACTACTACTACTACTACTACTACAAATACTACTGCTAGTACTATTACTACTTCTACTACTAATACTAAGAACTTAATTCAAAACAAGCTACCTGAAGCCAACACAGCCAAGCACTCTGCTTCTAGATCCCAAACTATTCAAAGCTCACCTCTTTACATCCTCCCAAGAAGTTTTAACTCAAATGTTTCCTCACAATATCTGGCAAACTGTCATCCTTCATCCACAGAGCGTGCCCTAGCCATATCAACCTTTCTCTGGTTATAGCCTTAGAAAGTAGAATTGAACCCCGTTTTTCCTACAGTTTACACTTTGAAATACGTTCAGGCAGCCGCGTTCCCAAAAGAACTCATAGACAATGCTTGCTTGATCACTGTCATCAGCCTAGCTTCCAAAATTCTAATCATGGTTTGGAGACTTATCTTTCTATTCTTCCAATTTTTTTTAACTGTGAATAAACATCTTGTGCCTTGGCTATTCTACTTTTAACATTTTCACTACAGCCACCATCTTTACCTGTAATAAGTACGGCAATAGACCCCCAAGGTCAAAACCGGTGGTGCTGATCTCCGTTTCGAGGCCTTTAAGGCAGGAAGTGCAATGGGGGGCTTGGGGGCAAGCCATCCTGTGTTTATGAACACCCTCCCTGCTATCCTTCCCCAGATTTCTCCAGGTACCCATTTAGAGCTGGGTTGACTCTGGCTGAGCTTACAACGTCACCTCTGAGCCTCTTACGGCTGAGCTTACCTGTTATACTAAATAGGTCAGTGAATCTAACCACTTGATGAATATTCTCGTTGACCATCATTTATCACCGCTTCACCTTCACTTATTTCCAGTCTTAGTGGCTAAGTTTTCTTAACATTGATTTTCCAACCAAAATAGCCAAGAAAATTATTCATTGTTGAAACAATTGCATCTGGAACACTCAAACCATGAGCATAATCTGAGTCTAGGAGATTTTTTCCATTCCATGCTCTTTCATAGTCTTTTCAATGTTCCTTAAGATAAAAACAATTAAAATGGATATTTCAAATGAATTATTGAACGCAACCCCACTTAACTCCTGATGAACGTCGGGGAGTCCACCGACGTCATAGCTTTCCAGAAGGTAGTTATCCTTCTTAAATTTCAGCTTTAGATTAACCCTAGTCGCTGCTAAATAGGGATTTTTACTTTAAACATCAGTAACGTCACTCCTAAATACTCTAAAATCTTGTATCGATCATGTTGGTCTCGGTTTACATTAACGTAATAAGGTTGGCGATCATGTGAGTACCATGTAATCTTATGGGCCATTTTATGACCTAATACTGTATTGGCTATCTAGATCGATATACCTAAGAAATTGCAGCAGTCTATAACCATTACTACTTTCTTCTCTTACACCAAAATTTACTTAGGCTAGGATGCTGCATATCCCTAGTTCTACCATCCTATGAATTAAAATTCTCTAACAAAAATACCATATTTCTACCTCGGATCCTGTATATTTGTTCCTGTAGCTGTCAGAAAAATTAATCAGAGCTATTACTAACTCCATCAATTGGTTCTACGATCAGTTCGATAACAGAAATTTTTAAGTAGTTATGATATTGAACTTTAGTTTTGAAAATTATTTATAAGGGATAGGCTATGTTGGCTTATTGTCAGTCAATACGGCTCTATGATTTTAAGTTTATGTCGCTTAAGAATTAACCTAGTTTTCATAAAAAAGAGAGAAAAAAAAAGCAAAAACCTAACAAGAAACCACATAATAACAACAACCACGAAACAAGAGAATGGAAGAAGAAAAAGAATTCTAATTAAACTTTCCATGAAAATATTTTAGGAAAGAGTAAACATAGTGAACTCATGACAGTTTCCTCGTTTGCCCATAAAATATTCAAGGTGTTTCTACTTCTCGTTTAACACTTCGCTACACAAATGGGATCTGTTATTCTAATCTGAGCAATTTCCTAAATGCTCAACTGTCAGGGAAATTTCCGACAAAATTAAGCCTAAAGAATTTTAAGGCAATAAATAAATAATTTTTTTTAAACACAATCAATAAAATATGGCCAAGCTGTGGTACTGAATCAAGTGTCTGGCAATGAACAGACTTTTGATTGGATTTTACGAGGAAAAAATCAACGAAAATAAAAATTATGACAAAGAAATCTAATGGTTTTTGTCTTACAAAGTTCCCTCCAAAAGAACCTACAAACTGCAAATTTACTGTATATTTTCCTCTTTTAAGGAAAATTACCAGTTTTTTCGAACATGTTATGATAAGAAAATCAACGGCAATAACAATTACGGTAAAGGAATCCAATGGAACAACTCTTTTTGGAACAACTAAATTATAATGTTTTTTTTTCTGAAAAGTTTGAGAAATTTTACCGCTTTGTTTTCCTCTTTTCAAGAAAATTGCCAGTTTTTTCGAACATTTTATAATAAGAAAATTAATGGGAATAACAATTATGGTAAAGGAAATGGTACAACTCTTTCCGTCTTATATTGTTTTCTTCAGAAAAGCTTGAAAAATTTTACTGTTTTGTTTTCCTCTTTTCAGGAAAATTTCTAGCTTTTTCGAATATCTTATTATAATTCCTGAGCTTTAAGGGAGGAGAAGGGGCACACACAATCGTCCTCCTACATGATGCTTCTGACACTAAATATATTCAATGAAATTAAATAGCTTATTTGAGGGATTTTAAGTGGGCAAAAATGTTTAAAGCTGAACTGTATTTTTTTTTATATTTTTCACTAAAGCCTATATGAAATTTTTATCAACTTAAAAAGCATTATTATTGCCACAGAGATGTAGTTTTCACTGTAATTTATTACAAAAATGGGTATAGACAAATAGCTTTTCGTTATAGTAAGGGGAAGACTCGGTCAAACCTACAAGAATATTTTCATAGAGGGGAGAATTTACCCTATTGACTAAGGTGAAAAACGCCTTTTTCTTTACAGAGATCTGTTATATTTACTCCACGATTAAAATTTTTATCTCTTTTTTTTTTTGTGTTCGCTAGAAGTGGCTAGAAAATTTAAACCCTGGAACTGCCAACCCTAATGGGCCCCAAAGAGAAAAAATATATTTTTTTCTTTTGAAATATAAACATTAACATTTGTCAGAGGATGAAAATTAATATTTAGCTTATAAGCAGGCAGACAGATTCATAAGTTGGCTCAAAGACATCATTTTCAGAAACTGTTAATTCCGTTCTAAAAAGTATTTTTTCATAGTCAAGTTTAAAATGAAGCATAATTCCCAACACAAAACGTATTTCAATGACTTGTTTTGTGTAGATGATACTGTATCAATTTGTGACGTCTGTTAAACTGTTAGTGTCCGTCCTTTGCTTTCGTCCAAAGCCAATTTACTCGGTCAATTTACTATCCTTTCCCATGCAACATTTAAGTTTAAAGTGCACTATAAAGACATGTCTTTTGTAGGAAATGTGTTCCCTTATCATTTTATAGCCTATAAAAATTGTTTCAAAATAAAATGTCTGCTGTTTTCCGAAAAATTTCAGGTTCAGTCCAAATAAATTTGGATATTTAGTTGGTCTAAAATTTTTTATAGGTTAAAATAAAGTTCATTTTGATTCTTTTTTATTCTCCTGAGTAACCCCGAAAAAAAATATTTGATTATTAGGAGAGAATATCATGATGAATAAAGACTATATATTTTACACCAAGGATTAAATCATGGACAGTAAAGTGAGTTTAATTACACCTTATAGTTTTACTTACTGCAAGCTAGGAGCATTAAATTAACCCATAGGACTAGTTAGGAGAATGTATTGCATACAACTATACACTGAGCCGATTCATTGCGGACACTTAGAAGAAAATTTTCACTTTGTTAAGGCGCTTGTGGTCTAATTCAGATTTAGGCATTTACTTTGCGTAAGTATCCTTTAAGTACAAAGGACAGTGAAAATTAAATCTGGTTATTTAAGTGAAAATCTACACAAGCATATGTGTCTTAAAAATTAAGAAAAATTGGAAATTCAAATTTGAAAAAAAAGACCTCCATATGAAGCTGTGCAACTTTTGACAGTGGCGGTTGCCAATTTAAAAAAAGAAAAAGAAAAGAAATGCGGGCGAAAAATTGGTAGCAAATAAGCTAAAAACATATGACACTAAACTGCTTTAAAAGGTATATCTTTCTTTTGATGGTGCAATTGTCTATGGGGAGTCAATAGATTGCAAATGATGAATGCAAATGGTTTTTACAGATGAAAGCGCTGTCAAATTAAACTAGTATTGTTTGTTTATTTCCACAGTTCAACGTGGCAACACTGATGAAAGTGTGGCACTGCCCTAAATGCGTTACATTTTTGGAACAGCCACAAGAAAATATTTGAAAATCGTGATTTTCAGAAACAAATAGATGTAAGGTGGGTCCATGGAGGGGGGGGGGTCATTTTATTCTAATATTCCGTATACTTTAGACAAGGTGCAATATTGAGTTCATATGTCAATTTAATTGCTTTCTTACGCATTCTTGGGAGTGCTATGGTCGATCTTCAATTTTTTTTCTGTTACCTACCTTTATCCTTTTCTTTTCATCTTATGCCTTAGAACTTGCAAATAGGAAAATGAAGTACAATGCCATAAATAAAGGCCCGCCTCATAAAAGAGGCGCTGCAATCTCCATACGGCCCGTGAGCCAGTAGTTGAAAACTGCCGATCATGTACATCAATCTTATTTTCAGAATATGAAAGAAAAATGCGAAGCATATAATCCCTTTGTAGTACAGTTTTTCCGTTTTCTCTGGAGAGATATTTCACTTCTTTTTTTATGTGTATGTATTTCAAGTCCTGCAGCACCATCAAGAGAGGTGAATTGTCGTTCTGTTGCTACTTAGCATATTTATTTATAACATGGTCACGTTCGGAATAAACTCACATTAGACATTTGACATGACTTTATTCAGACGTGGTCACGAAAAATGTGGGCAAAGAAGCAGTAGGGAATTATAAAATTTGTATAGCCACTTATGACAAAAATTTAACGAAAGCTACCTCACGCCCCAGGTATATTTTTTCTACTTCCCACTTGAAATTTGACTTCATTTTCTCAGCGAGGAAATGTAAAAGTACATTTGTGAGGATTTTGATAAATGTAAGAAGTTTTCGTTCTGCATAACTTAATAAACAGATGCAGCTGATAGCGTTTGCCGTTCTGAATCCCCCCTTCCACCGTTTACAAACCTTTATTTTGAGATAACATACAAGTTCAGCAGATATTCCACTTCAACCCTGAGAATTTCTCACAGCGTTTCAAATACTACGTTAGCTCAGCTGCCGAAACACTCTATTGCAAAGCTAATTGAATGCCACAATTATAAAGGTGGCCTTGGTGGAGGTGGACAAATAAAAAAAAACAGAAATATTAAGGTTTTTGTAGTCAAAATAACCTAGCAAAAGTATCAGTTGAAGCCTAGACCCTTGCTTCATTACAGCACTTTCTTCTTATTTGAAATCAGTCTTCAAAAGCCGCCTTTCGGAGCTCCCGCCAGGGAGCTGTCTCCTCCCCTCACTTGTTCAATAATTATGTTCTTCAAGCACAAGATAAATGCCCAACCTCATGCATTCTTTCCTCTATAGACACCTCCTTATTATGCTACGCCGACGACGTCTTGAACTTAAGTGGAACGTTGCAAAAAGCTTGGGACATTTTTGAAACGCTTAAAACCGAATATCTAAAACTTGGCCTCAGTTTTAACACTGAGAAAACCGAGATAGTTCTCTTCAATTGGCAGAAAACACCACACGTGCCTTCATTGCCTTTTGGAGAAAATCTCGTGAATACTGCTGACCACATAAATTACCTTGGAGTCCCTATTGGCTCGTCTCTAAGGCATACACGTCTTCTACTGATCAGACACCTCAATCGACGAGTCTCCGGCTCGTATGCTTCCATAGTCTCTGCTAAATTCCTTTTTAGCCGCCCCCTCCTTGCCAGCCTATACAACACTACTGTTTTACCCCATATTCTGTACCTGGCACCATTTTGGAAACTATTCTCGAAGGCTGAACTGTCTAAAATCCGTGCGCTTTTCTTCCGTTTTGCTAAATACCTCCTACGTTTTCCTCCCTGGTACAGAAACTCAGTCCTCATTAAAAAGTATCACATAACCGACCCTCGTGTTGCAGTTGAAAATTTAATCCAAAGACACCATATTAAAATAGTAGATCACGATTGGTATAATCTCCTTTTACAATAGATCTGTTTTCGTTTTATTCATTTTAGTGCTATTTCGTTTGCCCTTTTATTAGTCGAGTCTTTTTCTAGTTATGTCTCTTCTGATATGTTCTTATATATTTTCTTATATTTATATGTTCATGCTCCGTCTTTTTCATTTCGTATGATTGACGGTCTTTCAAATAAATAAATAATAATAAATCTGGGCCACTAAGAGATTTGGGACCTATGGAATTCGCAAACCCCCTGTGGACACCAAAGGTCAGAGACCCCTTATAGGGTCCTTACGATCATAATTAACCTCTGATTTTTGTATATCGGTTTTTTATTTGCTTGTGTTTGAATATATGTGTGGATTTCCTCTTCAAAGTACCTCTGCGAATTATCTCTAGGTTCAATTCTTTGCCTTTTTTTCGAAGGATCAATGGAGAAAAATAAAAACAACAATACCAAACGAACAGAATAAACTAAAATAATGATTAAGACTAAGGGAAATTTTGTTCTTTCTAACTTCAGAGTTTTGTTCTTTAAGATACTTATGGCTGCTCTTGTAGTGAGTGTCCAAGATTCTGAATATCCAGTTCAGTATTGGATAATCATAATTTTTGCCACAATTTGAAACATCATAAGATATTTGTTTTTTTATTCAAATTAAAAGCTGTTTTTGGTTGATTGAACATGAAAAATAGTTGGATGTTTATTGAACAAGGCAAAATAATCGCTCGTGCGATGTGAGTATCAAAAGAACAGTGGCACTGTATCAGTGTTGTATCTTAAACGGAGGGGAATGTGCATTATTGCCAGCACTGTTAACGCTTTGAAATAAACTGTACCAGTTTGCCGACTAAAATTATACCACAAGAGATGAATTTCCACCATCTGAACGGTATATTAAAAATTTGCGGTAACCAGAAGAAAATTTTTAATAGACTAAAAGCTTAACAGATATCCGAGTCTGAATGGACCAAGTAAAACCAAAACGTACCCGGAAATTTGTATTCTACAAAGAACTCCATAAGTACCGCATGGTATCAGGACCTCTAAATTGTGCCAAAAACAGTACAGGTTGCAACGTGTTGGCGACAAGGATTATTGCTTGAATTGTTTCAGGCTCTCACTAAAATCGGGTCTTCGCATTCGGTATCCGGTGCTGGTGATCTTTGGGATCTAAAATCGTAAGTCAAGTTTGTCTTTTCCTAACTGAAGAATCAGAGGCATCTAGTATTAGGATAAGTGCTTACCAATTCTGATGCCTTAAGAAAACCTATGTATAGGATTTCAGTAAATTGGATATCAGAAATCGTAAAGTCGAGTCCGTTTTTTCCTAACTGAAGGATCAGAGACATCTAGTATTAGGATAAGTGCTTACTAATTCTGATACCTTAAGAAATTCTATGTGTAGGATTTCAGTAAATTGGATATTAGAAATCGTTTTTTTCATTTTTGTTTGAAGGGGTGGGGCCTTTGAGAAAGGTTTTCCTCGACGAGAGCAACCATGGATGCATTATAGTAAATATCTCTGTTTTATTCTAGCAACTGTTCACTTTGTTCTGAGCCATGAGTCATGGTACGAGTGAAGGTAGTAAACCCATCAGACAGTTCGTGGTAACGAACTGTAGTAAGGAGCGACCCGGCTCAATAGCATCCAAAACTCTAAAAAATGGGGTTTCGATATCAATAGCTACATCAAAAGAATTGCATTTTAATTGTGATTTTAAATATATCAGTTTAATCAAGTTTAGTCTTATGCATCAAAAGTTGCGAGCCTGAGAAAATTTGCTTTATATTAAAAAATAGGGAAAACAACTCCTAAAAGTCATATAATCTTAACGAAAATCACACCATCAGATTCAGCGTACCAGAGAACCCTATTGTAGAAGTTTCAAGGTCCTATCTACAAAAATGTAGAATTTCGTATTTTTTGCCAGAAAACAAATCACGGGTGCGTGTTTATTTGTTTGTTTGTTTTTTTTTTGTTTTTTTTTCCAGGGGTCATCGTATCGACAAAGTGGTCCTAGAATGTCGCAAGAGGGCTCATTCTAACGGAAATGAAAAGTTCTAGTGCCCTTTTTAAGTGACCAAAAAATTGGAGGGCACCTAGGCCCCCTCCCACGCTCATTTTTTCTCCAAAATCAACGGATCAAATTTTGAGATAGCCATTTTGTTCCGCATAGTCAAAAACCATAATAACTATGTCTTTGGGAATGACTTACTCCCCCACAGTCCCTGGGGGAGGGGCTGCAAGTTACAAACTTCGGCCAGTGTTTACATATAATAATGGTTATTGGGAAGTGTACAGCTTTTTCAGGGGATTTTTTGTTTGTTTTGGGGGTGGGGTTGAGGGGAGGGAGCTATGTGGGAGGATCTTTCCTTGGAGAAATTTGTCATAGGGGAACATAAATTCAATGAAAAGGGCGCAGGATTTTCTAAAATTACTATAAAAAAAACAATGAAAAAATAAACACGGAAAAGTTTTTTCAATTGAAAGTAAGGAGTAGCATTGAAACTTAAAACGAACAGAGATTATTACGCATATGAGGGGTTCTAAAAAATACTTTAGCATAAAGAGCGAGGTATTTAGAAGGAGATAAATACCTCGCTCTTTATGCTATAGTATTTTTAGTAATTTCAACTATTTATTCTACGGCCATTCGGATTCAGTGGTCATTCTTAAAGAATTAGGACAAAACTTAAGATTTAGTGTAAAGAGCGAGGTATTAACGAGGGTACAAAGCCCCTCATATGCATGATAAAAATTTAAGAATATAAAAGTTTATTACGTAAGCTAATTCTTAAGTTACGTATATTTTTTACTAATAAAAATATTCGTTAAAAAATAAAATTTATAGTTGCCTTTTTATGTAACCGAAAAATTGCAGGGCAACTAGGCTTTCCCCTTATTTCTCAAAATCGTCTGATCAAAACTAAGAGAAAGCCATTTAGCCAAAAAAGGAATTAATATGCAAGTTTCATTTTAATAATTTATGTGTGGAGAGCCAAAATATAACATGCATTAATTCAAAAACGTTCAGAAATTACATAAAAAAACTAGTTTTTTTAACTGAAAGTAAGGAGCGACATTAAAAATTAAAACGAACAGAAATTACTCCGTATATAAAATGGGTTGTCCCTCCTCCATCCCTCGCTCTTTACGCTAAAGCTTGACTCTTTGCCACAATTCTGCTTTTTAAAACAATTAAAAGCCTTAGCGTAAAGAGCGAGGGATTGCGGAGGGGACAACCCATTTCATATACGGAGTAATTTCTGTTCGTTTTAAGTTTTAATGTCGCTCCTTACTTTCAGTTAAAAAAACTAGTTTTTTTATGTAATCTATATTAGAATCATCATTCCATCTATATTAGTGACTTATGTTTTACCAAGCAAAACTCTTTTTGCGAGAATTGATCACATCGATAACCATCCGATGTACATAGTATAATGCTATCCACGTTACATTATTGATTTTCCTGGGCACTAAAGCAATCAATAGTATCTCCGATATTAGAAACATAAATTTCGTGGGTACTGAAATTAGTAGGCTGCTGTCCCTACTTTAGGTCCATAGAGGTCCGATCCGGTTACTGCGGACCTGGTTTTATTATTATTATTGATTATTTTGTTGTTGAAACAGAAAAAAGTAAAATCTAGGGAAAGCATTAAAAATTGTGAGAAAATTGTAAGAGTTCAGCAGAGGACCCTTTGCGTCCAAGATATGTGCGTCCAAGATATGTACGCCCAAGACGTCGTTGGACTATTGAGCCGGGTTGCTCCTTACTACAGTTCGTTACCACGAACTGTTTGATTGCCATTTTTTATTTCAAGTTAATATGTTGGATGGAATTGCTACTAAACTAGAACAAAACTAATTGTAACGCTAAACCTACTACAACCAACAAAGTCTTGAAATGAAAAATTCCTCACTCCCTTCAACTGTGACAGCCAAACGTAAACAATAATCTTGGCAATAGATCGTGCAACAATAAAGTAAATTTTTGTATGCATACACCTGAACAATAGATCTAATATTTTTTGGCTAAATTATATAAAAAGTTCACAAGAAAAATAAAATTCAAAACAGTTCTATGGTCTAAATCAGATCTAACATTAATCACTCGAATCCTAGGTCACAATATTTGACCAGGAATTGTTTGAACTAACAAGATCACCAAGTTTTATCTGGCTCGTCAAACCGTACTATAGACGAAAACTCACTTGAATATTCCAAATTCACTATGCCAAACTCTTGGCTTAGGAGAACAAAAGTAGTATAAAATTTTTTGGAAGTTAGATAAGAAGTGACTACAAGGATCTGTTGTAACGTTGACTATGTAAGCTGATGTTGTACAAACTGATTGATAACTGTTACTGCTGTGCTCTGTAAGCTGAGCCAGAATCGACCAAGCTCTAAATGGTTACCTGGATAAATCTGTGGGGAAAAAAACAGGAAGTGTCAAATGACTTGCCCCCAACCACGCATTGCATTCCCGACTGAGAGCAGAAAATTAGGAGATCGTGCCTCTGCTATAGAGACCATTGGTCAGCAAAAAAAGATGGATTTTGACAAATAATTTACAATTTTTAGGATAAAAACAAGATAAGGACCTTTGAATTGTTTTCATTCAAAATTCAATTTTTGTGATAATAATTAGGTACTCTATACTAATGCTCTAAGCATTAATTTTAGTCTGTTATAACATAGTGTTTCAGGTTAAAGTTGGGGGCAAACAAGTAAGTAAATTATAGTTATTAGAGCCATTAACAATCCTGGCACTAAGGGTAAGAGGGGTACTAAGAGATTTTTTTTTTGAGGAGATAGTTCAAATAAAAAAACATTATTGATGTGGCATCTCCAAGGGTGGCATATTCCGTCCTCGTCTTCCAGAAACACTTGGGCAGGATTGCACTAGCAGAACAAACTAGAAGGAGTGATTTCTAAGTTATGGCAAGTTAGAGCACATAGCACATTAGGCCGGGAGTCCCCGGGAAGACTCCCGGCCTAATTGTCGATCTCGGTAATCTTCTTAGTTTATATGATGCAAGCTGTACTAAATGTTCTGTCTATACATTTCCCTTAATATTTGGTTGATCTTTCTTACGATTATGTTCCGAAGTTGTATCATTCTCCACAGGAGATATCTTTTCTAAAGATTGCTTGCAATAAAGTTCTCCCTTAATAGGTGTTACCGATTTTTCCCTCTTTTCTTCCATTACCAGAGTGTCGTATATAATAACCATTATCCAGATTAAATAGCTGAAAAGATGGATACTGCTATTTAAAAGGAGAAGAAGAACGATTTTCTCTAAGAATAGAAAACATAATAAAGTTGTAAGAATTCTTTTAAGGCTTGTCTAAAATATTTATAATCTAAGGCAAGCGTTTAAAATAAAACAACTTTATATTTCATACTATCATTAAATCGGGCTAAGTGAGTGTTTTAAATAATAACATAACATCGTCTAATATAAAAGATGCAATTTATCTGTCATGGATTGCATTTCATTTTTAACATTATGTTTTATTACCTACAAAAGGCACTAGATATAGCAATTTTCTTTAAACGAGCCTTTAAAAAGCTCTCTCGGATTTGAAAATGCCCCACTAGTAGTGGAGGTTAAAAAACAGGAAAAAAGGGGACACATCAGTGCCACCCATGGAAAAGAGTAACTTACTTATTCTTCCACCACGGGACTGTAAGTTTACTGTATAGGATTATTGCCAGTATCGATTTAATTGGTGTACTTTTTGTTTCGGTCTGAGGCCAATTCTTAGAAGTTTCAGGCTATTTTTAAAATTTCCATAATTTCGTTTTCGGAATAACATTTTACAATTAAAACTAATTCAGATAATAATTCCATTTCTGAATCACCTATAATTAAGAGTATTTTCTCACAAGACACTTATTTTTTTAAATGCGTTTCTTAATTTTGTCTACTTCATTCTTTACTTGGTTGCAGCTTTAACCTCAGCCATAAAATGTAGTAACTCCTTTGAGATTGCATGAACCGTTCCGAGGCTAATTTGGTGAACTCTGTATAAAATCAATACCGATGTTGAGAAGAATTACCACTGGTTTCGATTTCAATTAACCAAATCTTTTCGTGGAACACATTTCGAAGCTTTATTGGAGCTTGATTATATATGATTGAACATGGAGAATTTATCTCTATAGTTCGTCGCCATTGATTACATATGCGAAGTTGAACATGGACTCAGCCGAATTTAAATCTAAGATATTTTACATCTAAGAGCATTTAATATTCAAATGCTGTCATATAATTCATATTTTTTTTTTTTTTTAGTAATCTGTGCTATTAGGAATAAAAATATTTTTCTTAATAGTTAAGGACTAAACTTAACTAAATTAATTAATTAATAATTAATTAATTAATTAATTAAACTAAGTTAATAGTCAAGGATTTAACAACTGCTGTGACATAAATATCTAAAAAAAATATACAGTGGACTTGACAAAAATGTTTTTGAAATATTCTTGGTCAAAATAATTTGAGTTTATTAGAACAGAGGTATATGGCCCAATGACCAAAGTTGAATCTGTAAGTAAGCGAATCCTAACTGACCAAAACTTGGAATTTACACAGTGACAAATCCAAGATTTGTTGGGCCGAGAAACATATTCTCTAAAATTTACTCTTGCAGATCCAGGAAGGACCCCGGCCTTAAAAGATTTTTTCTGGTGCCCGCATTTGTTTTTTTTCTGTTTTTTACTCTTTTTAAAAAATAGATTTGTAAATTTGATCCTGACATAGTTCCTGAGACTAAATAATACAAAAATTATTCACGTTAATTTCAAAGCCACTTTTAAAATCTACTTAGTTTCAAAGAGCCACAGTGGCTCTCAGCTCCATAGTTTGCAATTATTTCAACCTCTTATCTCTGATTCAGATTTATAGTCTTGGCGGGGTTCTATTTTCAAGACAAACAACCTTTTTCCCCACAATTTATGATCCAAGTTGTAGACTAGATTGGAAATTTTAAATCGAAATATGCGAGATAAATGGATCTTAAACTTCAGTTTTCCAAAGAAAGCAGCATTGTTTAGATGATAATCAAGTTATTTGGCGCTTTTGTTGGGAGTTTAAGAGACTTGAGAATCAGGGGGTGCAGCTCCAGCATTTTTATTGGGGGACAAGAGGGGCTTCTTATCTGCAGAGTCAAGAAGCATGGGCTATATAATAATTTTTATACAAATTATTGCGGGGGCAACTGCCAACCCTCCCCCAAATGACGCCACTGTTTGAGATAGAATTCAGCTGAGAACCATTTAATGACAATATAAAGTTTGAAATACAATGGAAAACAAGAAAAAACATATATAGTGACAACAAATAATAACAAAAATGATACAAAACAAATAAAAAAGAAAACAATTTAGCGGAGAGACAATTACAGAAAATTAATAATATGGAAATAAGGAAGATATAAAAGAGAAAAAACTATAGCTGAAAATAAATACAGTTGAAGCGAAAGAGAACGAAAAGAAACAAGTCAAAACAAGTTGTAAAACAAAACGAATTTCTAAATAAACAAGAATATCTGAACAAAATAAAGCGCGAGGCCCGTATTGGTTCAACGAAACTGTTAATTTTAGGACGCATGTAACATTCAAGTCATGATACTTGAATCTTGTGAGTAGTGAGGCCTTTTTGGATTCTGGAAGCATCATAGGGGGTGTATAAAAGGAGCTAATAGTCCCTCAAGAAGTTATTATGTGCACCTGGCTCTTAAGCAATCCTCTACCGAACCCGTAACGGTATACTGCACCAACGTAATAGAGTGTTTACTTTTCGTTGTTACGTAATAGGGAATGTTTTTTTTCGAGACGCAAGTGTTTGTTACGTTATAGGAAAGGTTTTCTAGACGATGCAGGTGCATGTTACGTAACAGGGAATGGTTTCTAAGAGATGTAGGTGTTAATTACGCAACAGGGAGGGTTTACTTTGTTTGTTATGTAATAAGGTGTGTTTGCTGCATCACAGTTTTCTTCTATTGTCATGTAATAGAGCATATTAGAGTCCACTAGGGAAACAGGGGAGTTAAGGACATTTTTCTTCAAGATATTTATAAGAAACTAGCTGTTGGGGTGGCAATTCGTGCCACCCCAACACCTAGTTGTTGGGGGCGCTTCGTGCCCCCCAAGCCCCCCCGCGCGCGTAAGTCGTTACGCGCCATATTAGTTACGCGCCATTGTAGTTGTGTCCCTGTGTCCCACCTGTGAATTTATATATATATGTATATATATATATATATATATATATATATATATATATATATATATATATATATATATATATATATATATATATATATATATATATATATTTTTTACTACGTAAAACTTGCGAATATACAACATTCTTGGCTGTCCCATTGTCTGTGCCTATAAATAGATTGTCAGGTTTACCGACTCTTGAACATGCAACATATAATTGTCTATGGGAAAAACAATCTGTATTCAAATCTATACCTCATTATTCTAATGATTGCCCTTGAGCTTTGTTGATGATGATTATTAATCGAACATTCCCTGTGTCCTCGTCGTCATTTATGTATCCCCCTGTGCCCCCCGGCGTCACCGTTGTAGTTGTGTCCCTGTGCCCCGGTCGTCATTTATATTCCCTGTGTCCCGGTCGTCATTTGTGTCCCGGTGTCCCAGTCTGTAATTTCTCTTTGAGTGTCGCGGTCGTCATTTATATTCCCTGTGTCCCGGTGTCCCGGTCGTCATTTTTGTCCCGGTCGTCATTTGTGTTCCGGTGTCCCGGTCTGTAATTTCTCTTTGAGTGTCCCGGTCGTCATTTATATTCCCTGTGTCCCGGTCGTCATTTGTGTCCCGGTGCTTTGTTGATGGTGATTGCTAATCGAATATTCCTTGTGTCCCGGTCGCTTTCTCTTTGAGTGTACCGGTCGTCATTTATATTCCCTGTGTCCCGGTCGTCATTTGTGTCCCGATGTCCCGGTCTGTAATTTCGTCAGTCGACAAACATGACGTCAGTCGACACACAAACATGACGTCACTCGACAGACACACAGACAACTTATTTTTATATGTATAGATTTCACGACATTCCAAAATGTTTTTCAAGACATTTTTCTCCCAAATGTTTTTCAAGACTTCAAATTATTTCAAGACACTTTTAAGATATTTTTCTTTAAGACGTTTTCCAAGATGTTTCAAAAGATTAAAAAATGTTTTCAAGACACATGTCTTCAAGAAGTTTTTCAAGACGTTTCAAGTCTTTTCAAGACGTTTTTCAAGATGTTTCTAGACATTGCAAGGCGTTTTTAAGACATTTTTCTTCAATAAGTTTTTCTTCATGATTTTTATGGATGTTATGTCATAGGGAAATGTTAACTTGTGTTAAGGATGAAGCATTCAACCGTGACCTATTTCTTCAGGATCCTGTGGTGGATCTCCGATTGTAATTGAGGTGGACACACGAAAATGAGAGTTACGTAATGACAATGAACGCGTGAATTGTTACATAATACTTTAAGGTGTTTTAACACCATTTTAAGGTGTTTTTTTCTCAGGGACCCTTTATAGTATAAAGATTTTTGCCCGCATTAGGATTTGAATATAAGACCAGAAATTCCCTCAAATGACCAGACCGGAGCCTTAACCATCTGGACCAGCAAACTAACTATAATATTTTCATTTTGGTAACAGTTTCTACATGATAACCTATTGGAAGTATGGATAATCCACTGTTCCCGCGTATTAGAACGATTAAATGATTCGCATATTTCTTAGCCTTTCCACATGAGAGCACAAGCATCCTAATACTAATGATTTTGGTCTATTAGATACACCTGCATCTTAAAGTGTTTTTTTAGTTTTTTAAAATGACCTAGACAGCTGGAGTTACCTATTCAATCAATGAGGCGTTACATAACACTAGCTTTAGGTATTTTGTTGCGTAAATGTTTATGTATTGAAGTATTATCCTGGAACTAGTAATTTAAAGAATTGAAGAATTTGTACACACAAATTTTATCAATACAAAGCTTTATCAAAACACAGAAAAATCAATTAAAACGCAACATAAGGAAAAACAAAACACAAAAAAGCTCTTAATGATAAATATCAGCAAATAGAACCATGAATTAAGCAAAGATGGGAACCTTAGCAGTCATTTCAAGGGAGTTTATTGTTATTAGAGACATATTTTAGCCACATTAAGATGTATTTCTGAGAGGTATTAACGAAAATGTATAGTTACTATTGCTCTAATAGACGCACTTACAAAAAAAGAGACTCAATTTTGCATTCAGTTATTTCTGATAAGTTTTAATGAAAATGCCAGGTTTCTTTGATCCAAGACTATGCATATTCATGCCACAGTGACCATATGCGTCTGGCTCACCCTAGCAAACAATTTCAGAGGGGGGATGTTGGTATTAGAGGTAAAGTTTTATTTACGCCTTAGTTCACGTTTTACAAAGCTCCTAAAAGCAAAAATTACGAATTTTACTTTTTTGGCCAGAAGAAATATCACGGATGGTTGTGTGGTGTGGGAAAGAATGTTTGGCTAAAATAAATGTCTATGTTAACCGTTGTTTCATAGCCAAATGGCAAATAATGTCGCTTTGCTGTGGCATAGTCTTTTTAGACTGTGGCATAGGTTAGAATTGTTGTTTTGTATCACAAAATGGCCGAAAAGGCCATTCTGCCGTGGTTAAGTCTTTTTGGATAAAATAAACGTTTGTGTTAACCATTTATTTTGTAAGACTACGTGCATATTTTAAATATGAATACAACACAAAACGGTGTATGTGTATGTGCGTGTGTGTGCGTGAGTGTGTTTGTTTATGTGTGAGTGTATGTTTGTGTGTGTCTTTTTGAGTTTGTGTGTGTGTGTGTATATGTGTGTTTGTGTGTGTGTGTGCGTGTATGTGTGTGCATGTGTTTGTGTGTGTATGTGTTTGTGTGTGTGTGTTTGTGTGTGTGCGTGTGTGTATGAATACGTATTTGTATATGTATGCTTGTGTGTTTGTGTGTATGTGTGTGTATGTATTTTTGTGTGTGTATGTCTGTGTGTGTGTGTGATTGTGTGTGTGTGTGTGTTTGTGTGTATGTTTGTATGTACATATATATATATATATATATATATATATATATATATATATATATATATATATATATATATATATATATATATATATATATATATATATATGTGTGTGTATCTTTGTGTGTGTCTGTATGTGTATATGTGTGTATGCGTGTGTCTGTGTTTGTATGTAAGTGTCGGTGTTTGTGTGTGTGTTTGTTTGTTGGTATGTGTGTTTGTGTGTGAGTGTGTGTTTGTTTGTGTTTATGTGTGTGTGTGTGTGTGTGTGTGTGTGTGTGTGTGTGTGTGTGTGTGTGTGTATGCGTGTGTGTGTGTTTTATGTGTGTGTGTGTGTTTGTGTGTGTGCGTGTGTGTGTTTGTGTGTGTGTGTCTGTGTGTAGGTGTTTGTGTGTGTGAGGTAGTGTGTGTCTTCTTTTGTGTGTGTATGGATTTTATAAGAAATCTAGCTCCTCTGTCTGACTTTGGTAAAAAAAAATCTGCCAACCTATCTCAGACTCCACTAGTTTCCTCTACGAGCCGAATTGGAGTACAACTGTCTCGAAAAATTTCTATTCTTACGCCTCTGACTTTTGAATAAACTTTCCATTCTAAAGTTTGGAGTTGTTAATATACCGTAAAAATATTGAAACTAGACAGTCACGCAATAAATTATTTTTTCAAAATGGCATGTTGAATATCATCATGAGAAAATTAATGCCTTAAAGCCAGTTCATAAAATAATTCATCATGATTTTATTTTCAGAAGTCACGTTTCCATTTTGTGGTGCGAGAAAACAATTCTAGCCATCAGAAGACCAAAAAGCTATTGTGTAAAAATTCTGAAATAGTCAATTGATTTAAAGTTATGCAAAAACTATACGAATTTTGAGCCTTGACTTCAGAGGTAGTAGTGCCGTACAGTAGCGCATTCGTTCCCAAAGCTGCAGATAAACCGTTAACATAGACGTTTATTTTAGCCAAAAAGATTCTCTCAAAATAAAGTGGTGTTTCCAGCCATTATGATGTACAAAACAACAATTCTAGCCAAAAGAAGGCTAAGACTCTATTGAGTGAAAATAGTTAATTGATTTAGAATTATTGAAAATCCATACACATATTGAGCCTGAAGTTCCAGTGCAGTAATGCTGTATGGAACCGCATTAGTTTCTAAGAGTGTAGATAGTCCTAAAACACAACGGTTAACATAAACATTTATTTCATTCAAAAAGACTGTCCAACAGCAAAGTGATGTTTTGAGTTATTTTATGGTGCGAAACAACAGTTCTAGAAAAAAGAAAACTAAAATGCTACTGTGTGAAAATTCTGAGATAGTTAATTGATTTAGAATGATCAAAAATCTATAAGCATATTGAGCCTCAAGTTTCAGAGGCAGTAATAGCTTATGGTAGCGCATGCGTTTTTAAAAGTTGCAGGTAGTCCTACAAAATAAACGGCTAATATAGACATTTATTTTAGCCAAAGGACTGACTCACAGCAAATCAGTGTTTTCAGCCATTTTGATGTACAAAACAACAATTCTAGCTCAATGAGGTCCAAAAAGCTATTGCGTGAAAATTCTGACATAGTTAATTGATTTAGAACTATCGAAAATCCATACTTTTATTGAATCTTGAATTTCAGAGACAGTAAAACTGTACGGTAGCGCATTTTTTTCTAAAAGGTTCAGGTAGTCCTATAAAATATACGGTTAACATAGACATTCATTTTAGCCAAAATGACTGTCCCCCATCAAAGCAGCATTTTCAGTCATTTTTTGGTGGAAAACATCAATTCTAGCCAAAAGAAGACTAGAATGCTATTGTGTGAAAATTCTGAGACAGTTAATTGATTTATAATTATCGAAAATCTATACGAATATTAAGCATCAATTTTAAGAAGTAGTGATGCCGTACCGAAGTGCATTGGTTTCGAAAGGTGCAGGTAGTCCTTCAAAATAACAGTTAGCATATACTACTTATTTCTATTTTATTTTAGCCAAAAAGACTGTCCCACAGCACACACGCCTCCTTGATCTTTTTTTATAGCAAAAATAGTAACATTCGTTATTGTTGCTTATAGGAGCTTTGTAAAGCGTGATCTAAAGCGTAAATATAACTTTACCTCTAATACTCTTTGGAATTCATTGCTAGGGTGCTACATTTTGTCACGGTTGCATGAATGTACATAGTTTTGGCTCAAAAGAACGCGTTGCTTTCATTAAGACCGTTCAGAAATAACCGAATGCAAAATATGTCTCATTTTCATGTAGGTGCGTCTAATAGAGCAATAGAAATTATGCATTTTATATTAAGAAGTCTCCAGTTTACCTCTTAATATAGCTTAAATTTGTCTCTAAATAACATCCTACTCCTTGAAAATGGTCTCTAGGGCTCCCACCTTTCTTTAAGTCATGGTTCTTTTTGTTTGTATTTTATCCCTTGTAAGCCTGTTTCACGTTTTGGATTTTTCGTTTGTTGTATTTTAAATGCTTATTCTCTGTGTCATTTGTTTTATTAATAAAAGTTGTATAAACAAAAGCTTTAATTCTTTAGTTACTTTCTACAGGATAAAACTTCAATACATAATCATTTACGCAATGAAATATCTAAATCTAACGCTAAGTAACACCTCATTCATTGAATAGCTAACTCAACCTGTTTAGATGACTTTAGAAAATTAATAGTACTGTAAGATGCAGGTGTACCTAATAGACGAAAAATCAATTGCATTTGGATGCTTGTGCTCTCATGTGGAAAGGGTTGAAATTATGCGAATCATTTAATCGTTTTACTATGCAGAAATAGTGGATTCTCATTGTTTGCAATAGGTTTTCATTTTGAAAGTATAACCCGAATCAAAGTAACATGAACAGTTTGCAGGTCCATATGATTAAGGTTTTGTCTGGCTATTGGGGGGAAATCTCTCGTTTTATATTTGATTGATAATGCGGACACAAATCTTTAGATTATAAAGGCTCCCTAAGAAAAAACATACCTTTAAAGAAAATGGAATATTTCAAAGTATTGTGTAATAGCCCACGTGTTCATTGTCATTACTTAAAAACCACATGTGTGTCCCCCTCAATTACAAATGGGGATCCCCCCAGGGCGCCTGAAGAAAGAAATCGCTTGTGAATGCGTCATCCTTAACACAAATAAACATTTCCCTATAACATAACGTCCAAGAAAATCATTAGAAAAGACGTCTTGAATAAAAATGTCTTTAAAAACGTCTTGAAAAATGTCTTGAAGAAAAATGTCTTAAAAAAACTTGAAATGTGTTCAAACGCCTTGAAGAAAAATGTTCTAAAATCGTTTTGGAATGTCTTAAAACGTTCTGAACAGCATCTTCAAATGTCTTAATAAAACTCCCCTGCTTGACTAGTGGACTCTAATACGTTCTATTACGTAACAATAAAAAAATTTGACTTCACAACCAAACCCTATTACATAACAACCAAAGTAAACCCTCTTCATAACGTAATTTACACCTGAATCTCTTTGAAAACATTCCCTATTACGTAATGTGCACTTGCATCGTTTAGAAAACATCCCCTATGACATAACATGCACTTGCGGTGCGAAGAAAACAATCCCTATTACGTAACAACCTAAAGTAAACACTCCCTATTGCTAAGGTGTATTATAACCTTACAGGTGCGCTATAGTTTTGCGTAAAACCCAGGTGCACGTAATAGCGTTTTGAGTGACTATTATCTCCTTTTGTACACCCCCTATGAGGCTTCTAGAATCCAAAAAGACCTCACTACTCTCGCGGGATTTTTGATATGAAAAGAATAGAACCATTTTTGGGTTTCATAGCCAAGAAATGAGAACAAATTGAATCATTAGTCATAAAAAGATGAAGATTGGAATTACCAAATACCGACATTTAGCAATCTTGCCAGAAATACATAAACAAAGCCAAGGAGAATTTTTCTTTTTTGTAAATGCCAAGGTTTTCAAGCTGATCCGATTCAAAAGTCAGTTCCTCTGTTACTATTTGAAATATAACAGAATCATTCACAATTGAACTTACTTTTAAATCAGTCTATATATCAATGATGTAGAAGGATCTAACTTTCGTTTCCTTTATTTTTATCTGGTAACAGCAAAGGAGTGAGGAGTGACACTGTAGTTAGTGAGTTGGAGAGTTCTCACTGTTATAAAAGTCATAAAATTGTGTCATAGGTTGATGTGCTTGTATTGTGACTACGTTTGAATAAGAAGAAAATGAATTTTGGTTCTTGTAGAAGAAGTTGTGTAAATCATATAGATGTGTTTTGCTACGTATGTAGAGAGAATTTTTTCAAGGAAACTTATTGCTAATTTTTTAAGAAAAGCATACCTTGGGTCTTTGGTGTCAAATTTGATGATCAGGATTAGACATGGGCACCTAGTACTGCCTGAAAAGCTCTTGGGGAACATTGCAACAGTTGACTACAGGGAAAAGAGTTAGTCTCAAGTTAGGCATGTCGATAGTGAGGAGGGGACCGTAAACGATGTTGACAATTACTATTTCTTCTCATAAATATTAATGGAATAAATGGAAACGGCAGCAGTGAGTGGTATTATACTGATATATCCTCGGAAAGACGGCCAGTTGTTCACGATGATAATGTTGCAGTACTAATATTTCATCAGCCACTAAAGTACAATGGGGAAGTATACTGTTCCTTTGCTGATCCTCCTAATAATAATGATGGTGGTAACTGTGGTTATGAGGGAGTTTCAACATTTCCGTGAAATATAATTAAGACAAGCTGAATGTGAATTAAATCTGTCAAAAGAAACTACAGAATTACTTGCCTCCATATTGCACGATAAAAGTTTAACTAAATCACAGGAACCAAAACCAAGCAAGGACCAAAATCAAGCAAGGAACCAATAACAAGCAAGGAACCAGAATCATACTTTACAGTAAAAGAGAAAAGAATTATGACACTTGTTCGATGAAGAACACAATATTGTATTCTGTTATGATATCAAAGGCTTTCTATGAGAAATAAGTATTCAAAAAATTCTCCGAATGACTCACGCTTATTCTTTGACAGTTCCAAGCCAAGTCTAAACTCTGCTCTTTTACGCATTGGTTACAAATTTGTATTCATACAAATTGCTAACTCAACAAAATGAAACAAGAATATGACAGTGTGAACTAGTTTTGGAAAAACTAAGTATTCTGAGCATAAGTGGGTGAATTTTGTGGAATTAAATATGATAAATTTTCCTCTTTGACAGCAAAGTGGCTACACAAAACCCCTTGGCTTTTTGTGTCTTTGGGAAAGCAGAGACCACTGCCTGAAAAAGGAGTGGTTCTTTGGAACAAGAATATCATTAAAGAGCCTTTAGTTACACGAGAGATTATCATACTCCCTCCACTGTTTATTAAGCTGTGTCTAATGAAGCAGTTTATAAAGGCTCTAGATAATAAGGGATCATACTTTGTTTGTAAGGGAAGAGAGATGCCTAACGTGACCACTGAAAAGATTAAAGATGGAGTTTTTAATGACCCAAAAATAAGACAACTTAAGAAAGATATCGTCTTTGTAGATTCCGTGAATGAGGCTGAGCGAAAGACATAGACATCATTTGCTGAAGTCATACATATTTTTTTTGGGTATCAGCAAAGCTGAATACCCAATGACGCTGGTAAGTGTCATTGGGTAAGCCTGGTAAGCGCAAATCTTATAAGTTTCAGAAATTTCGGCATTAAAGTTCACTCTTTACACTGCCACTTGAACTCGATTCCAGAAAATTTAAGTGCCACCAGTGAAGAACAAGGGTAGGAAAAACGGGATAGCCTACTCATTTGATAGCAAATTACTGCTATAATTTGAAAAGAGAATATTCTAACAAAGTACAATCAAGACTATCATGCAGTAGAAGCTTCCGAAGTTTCAAATGGTTGTTTTTGCATTATCAACTTTTTGGAGTAACACTTTACAGTGCATTAAGTTTAGTTTCTGAAGTAATTTCTTTGACCTTTTGTTTAGTTGATTGTCTTTTTTTTTAAGCTGGGGTAAATCTTTGTTAATATAGTAGTTAGTACAAAATTTCCAATTTAGGCAAAGGAGAGCATAGCTCAATGTGTCATGTTAATATAAAGAACATAAAGATAAAACTAACACTTCAAATCATCAGGCGAAAATAAGAGCAGATCAATAAAACAAGCAGCAAAAGGCAAAAAAGATAAAAATGAGAAGAAAGGACAGAGAAAAAGAGTAGAGGACATTTGCAAACCAAATAAAAATTTAAAATGAATCTAACGTTCGTACATTTCACATTACAACAAGAAATAGTCCCCAAAAGGCAATTTTTCATTGACGAACTATTCTTTGGAAATATTTTAGCCACATTAAATTTACTTGCAGTATAGAGGATATGGTGCTTTAATGAATCTCTATTACTTTTTTAATTTATATAGAGCAAGATGAAGGTTCTTGGAGTGAACATAGATAGAAAAAAGAGAACCCCGGCAACAGACTTATCATGGTAATAGTTTATTGGAGATTGGATGTTAAAAAACCTTTTGAATGTCTTTGAATGTCTATAAGATAAAGGTGTAAATAAGTTTTTATTTTTTCAGCATCATGCATAGCATTCATTTAAAATTTAGTATTTCTTAGCATCATATTTTCATATCTTAAAATGCGAGATCAGACATGTCTGACCGTCAATCGGCTGAATCCCAAATCCAAGTTGAATTTTTAGTCCCAGTCAGTCCTTTGGTGTGGACTTAACTTTAACATGGACCAAAATAGAAGATATATATTTTTTAGATTCAGCTGAATACTTGAGCAAAATAAAAATCAGAGCCAGAATAATATCGCTGCCTAGGAATAAAGCATAAGCCTTCGTTGTGTTACTATGTTCCCTGTCCACTTCCTGTGGAAGGAGTGGTCGTAGAAACTTCAGAGTGGGCTCGTTAGAACGGAAACAAGAGATTCTAGCACACTTCGTAGCTTGTTCAGAAACATTAAAGGTCTCATAAGTATCATCCATGGTAAAAGTAAATAACCCCCAAAGCACTAAGAAAAATGGTCCTAAATCACATAGATATATCACTATCAGTTATTGCTGATTAATAGGATTTAGTAGAAAAGTTCCTAGAGATTTTTTGCTTGGCTAAGATTCTCGGTTTTTCACAGGGGCATAATCTGGAAATTACACGGGTACTTGAGTAAATCAAAAGATGCTACCGAGGTTTGAAATTATATGCATGTCTTGGGAACGGCGTGAGGGATCCACTTGAAGGTTTCAGGCAGTATTATTGAAGCTATCATGTGCAGGAGGAGATGAAGTATATTACAAATTTTGACTTGGGTGGGGGGAGAGGTAGATTAAAGATATTATTTGTATTCAGGCAATCAAAATAACAAGCCATGAAAATAAACTAAAATTGGGTGAGCATGGAAGGGGGGGGGGAGGCTCGATGCCTCATATAATACGCTTTTAGCCAGAATTTTGCACTTTTCTATAAATGATCCTTCTGATCAATGTTGAAGTCATTTAATCCCAGAAATTTATAGGATTAGAGTATTAGACTATATATATATATATATATATATATATATATATATATATATATATATATATATATATATATATATATATATATATATATATATATATATACATATATATATATACATATATATATATATATATATATATATATATATAACTTTTGTATATATCTATAAAATTTGTATATATCTATAAAATTTGTAAGAATATAATATATTTATAGCATTAAATATTCCTGCATCTACGCCTGTGGGTCCTAAAATTAGGAATAGATGGACCACCACCATATGTACAGGAAAATATGATCGTGGCATACAATTTCTTACTTCTTTTTTCCAAGGGTACCAGAACTAGTAAGCTTCCAAACCTATTTTAGATCACACTGAGAACTGGCCCGGGTACCAAAGACTCAATTTTAGTGAGAATCCTGTTGTAGCTATAATTTTTAAAGATTTATTCCCTCATTAAAAGCAAAATTGTTAAATAAGACTTACATCAATATTTTAAAAATAATTCTTAGCAATTCAGAGGCTATCATTCCTTTTGTTTGAGCCGAGAACATTTTCAAGACATGAAAACAAATGCTGCTTTTCCGACTTTTCTGTTGTCTTGAATTATTCAAACAGCATACATTTAAAAAGGATTTTTTTAAAGCTTCCTTGTTTTTGTTCTTGGAAGTCAAAGCCCTGGAGAATTTGCTATGGCAAGTAGTCAGTGATAAAGGTTAAATGCTACTAACCACTTGTAAAACAAATTCAAAACCTTTTTTCTAGCATTAAAATTAATGGATCTCACAAAGGAGGAGGTTAATTATTGTCCCGAATTCGTGAATGGTTTTAACATCAAATGTTCTTAAAATAATTGTATAATACATCAGATGTGACAATAGAATATGCAAGTTATCACTCATAAGTCGTTTAAACATTAAAATGAATTCTATCGGGTAATGTTTATATTAACACACTATTCAGATAGCTTACCTCTACAGTCAGAATTGCATCCTGAATCCAAATTCAACGTGCATTTGTGCCGGAAATAAACTTTACCCCCCCTATATATACCAATTCAGGGTATTTATTTGCTCATTAGGGGGCGGGGTAAAGTTCAAACTTAACCCTATAGTCAGAATTGTATACTAAATCCAAATTTAGCATTGATTTGCGTCAGAAATGGACTTCATCCCCACCCCACCCTCTAATATGCAAATATGTATCCTGAATTGGAATGTACCCTGAATTGGTATATATATAGGGGGAAGAGCTAAAGTTCATTTCCGACGGAATCGGATGTTAAATTTGGATTCAGGATGCAATGCTGACTATAGAGGTATGTTTGTTTCTCAACTACCTGAAAAGTCCGTTATTACTCCTTCTATCTCCCTTGTTAAAAATTTGACCCCTAGTAATTAGGCTTCTTTCTTCTGTTTAAATATGAATCAATCAAATTGATTAGCTACCAATTTTAGCTACCAATTTTATGTTAGTCTACGGAAACACAAGTGTTTGCTCAGGAACTATTCCATATATGATAGTGGATACCTCCTCCTTGCTTTTTTTAGAATTTCCTTGCGACGGAAATTAGACCGTAGGATTCAGATGTTGCTGCAACATTAGCCCCATCAATCAAATTGTGAGCCAACAAATGAAGCTAACTCTAAAAGCAAATTGAAATAAACCAAGATTACTAAATTGATATAAGAAAATAGAGAGTGACACACTAATGAACGAATAGGTGGTCGAGGATAAATGAATGATTTGAAAGGACTATGGGCTGTGATTTATTCTTTACTATGTTGCAGTTATTGCTATAGCCATTGTCCCATCAATCAAGATGTGAGCCAACAACCAAAGACAACCCTAGAAGCAAAACGAAATGATCTCGAGGCTGCTAAATTAACCTAAGAAAATTGATGGTGACACATTGACGAACTAGTAGAAGTGGATGACAAGTGAAGAGATGAAAAGTAAGTCGAAATAAACTTTCGTGCAGAAGAAACTTTTGAAAGAACTTGATTTGGAGAAAAAAAGGTTAAAAAAAAATACTGAAAAATATGTAAAAAAATAAAAAAATACAGAAAAGGACTGATTATTATCTCTGTTCTTAATAGAGCTAATGGCACCAGCTGGTAAAACTTACGAGCTGATATGCCAATAATCAACTATTTAGCTAGGTTTCCTCCCTAGAATTGTAACTGTTGATAAAATTAGATGTTCAAAATGAAATCATAAATTTTCAGCATTTCAATCAATATTTATCAATATCAATCAATATATTTCATTTCATATTTCGATCAATATATTTCAATCAATATTTAAATCAACAATTAAATCAAATTATTTTGATCAATATTTGTCTACATTTAAGGCTTTCTACACATCCTTCCAGACTCCTATAATACAACAATTATTGAAATTTGTTGTAGAGCTTGTCCAAATTGAAATAATAAGCAAAAATCAAACGTTGAAAAGCGCAAAAGACTTTTACAAACCAATCCAAAAACATTTTCAATTAAAAATTAACTGAAAATCAAAACTTAAAAAAAAAAACAAGTATTTCAAAGAAAAGTAACGAGCTACATTGAGCCAATGACAAGCAGAAATGAAACAAAGCAATAATTCAAACTTAACAGAAGCATGAGTCATAGCAGTGAATAACAGCAAAAACAAACAGAAATTATAATGAGTAATCAAGTCAAACTTAAAAAGAACAGAAATTACCACAAACAGGAGGGAGGTTAATGCCCCATAAGTCTTCTAAAGGCCAGAGCGTAATCTGCATTTGACTGAAAACACAACACGTTCAAAATCCAAAATTGTAGAGACTTCCATGAATAAGTATCGTTATATATTAAAGGATCAGTTTACTTTTAGTAGTTTTTTTTTTCAGTAATCTTGGGATGATTTTATTTCTTTTTCTGTTGATGTTATGGTAAAAAAAAGAGCCAAACAAGACACTGCTCGTAATAATAATAAAAAAAATAAAGCGCAAATGAAATTTTTGTCTTTAGAAAGCTTTGGGGGGGGATTGCCCAATGTATTCATTAATAATGGTTTTGGTTCATTTTCACTACTTAGTCAATACTAAGTCAATGAGACAATACTTTTTAACGGAAAGTTGATAGGTCTAAATAAAGCATAAGTAAAAAAGAAACATTTTTTTGAATATTTTTGAAGAAGAAATGCTAGCAATTTTTTGGCTACGTTAAACCTAAATATTTTATTAAAGTTTTCAAAAACATGAACAGATGGATGCCTAGGATTTAATAGTATTATTAAAATTAAGACTCCAGGCTTTCTTGAAGCAAAACACTCTGTATTTATAGCTCCGAAGCTTTCAAAATTACAGCACAATGTAATCTCAAAAAGTCAGAAAGAGTTAATTTAAAAAGGAATAAAAAAAAGTGCGATCCTGTTTTTCTTTCATTCCCCAGATCAGCAGATTTACAAGTATTAAAGTAGAAACCTTAAGATTTAGAATGTGTTAATCCTTTATTTTTCAGGCTCTTAGCAGAAATAAAAAAAATGTTTCAAGAAAGCCTCTTTCGCATCGTCTGATGTTTCCTTTGAAAACAAAGTCGAAATTACTCTCATCCAAAACAAAGTAAGTATCCTACTGTACTTAAGTATGCGTAGCAACTTTGATCAAGTAAAGTACCGGTATCTCCAGGTTTATTGTTTATTTGTTGTTTTTTTTTCAGCCAACTTGTTTGCAAACTATGATGGTAGACACAGAGAATTCTCATTAGAATAGGAATTGAACATTGAGTTTCCTATTAGAGGCCCAACCATAATTTGCGGAAAACTTGTCTCTCCCCTATGCTTTTCCCCTGGGCACCCGGTAGCACTTCGTGATATTCAATATGAATGTCTGACATATCCCTTTAACTAAGAATGATCGAAGATACAAAAATGTGTAGGGAGCATATGACCACTAGGTCCAAAGGGCAAGAGCTTCCACATGTGCACTTAGCCTAATCTTCATAAATATGATTAAGGAGAAACAATAAGCATGTTACACCTTGTTTAAGCAGGGGTCGCGGAGTGATCCTTAGAATCAGTAAAAAAAAGAGTCAAGTCCATGCTACAGACAGATTCGGTACAAAAACCAGATAACTCCTTAATTGTTAAAAAATCTAACTAAGTCCTAATTTCGTCCGAAGCATTAGCTAAAACTGATTTGGTGTAAAAATTAGGTCACTCCAGACTAGAAAAATAAAATGTGTACTGTAGTCAAATGCTCAAACCTCAAAAGAAAATAGATAGTATCAAATTTTATTAATCTGAATGTTTAGCTGCTTGATTGAAGCACAATTCTACATACTAGGCCGCAACTTTCCTTTAAAACAAGAACTAACACCCCAAAATCACTTAAATGTTTTAGGTATCAAATGTCAGATATACTTGTTTAGAATCCAATCGGACTAGTTCTATTTAATGAAGTCCCTGCAGAAATTGTCTTTCATGTTGTTTTTTTTCTGGAGGAGTGGGAGGGTGTTACACAGAAAACTTTTAAAAAGTCAATTCTATGGATATTGCTAAAGAGTATAGGGAATGACTGAGATTTTTTGGTGGAACAAGCCTGAAGTACGATTGATGTGAGATCTCTGAAGATATAGTTTCAAATAAAAAGAGATATTTCAATAAATATCTTGATGAACAGAGGAAAGGCTTATTGGATGCAATGATTCTAGGGAAGGGACTTAAGCTACATATCCGGTGATGCTCTTGTTGACACCCTCATTGGCAGTCAAATATCCACCTCCACTGTTTGAAAGTCTTTTAAAGTTTATTTGATAATGTTTACCGTATATAAGGGGCAGTAAATCATGTTGTTGCTCCTTATTGGAATTAAATAAAAAAAAAAACAAGTTTTTTCGAACTGAAAGAAAGGAGCGACATTAAAACTTAAAACGAACAGAATTTACTCCGTATATGAAAGGGGCTTTTCCCTCCTCAACGCCCGGCTCTTTACGCTAAAGTTTGACTCTTTCTCTCAACTCAACTTCTTAAAACAGTAAACAACTTTAGTGTAAAGAGCGGGTGTTGAGGAGGGAACAACCCCTTTCATATACGGAGTGATTTCTGTTCGTTTTAAGTTTTAATTTCGTTCCTTACTTTCAGTTAAAAAAAACTTGTTTTTTCTTATCTAATTTCTGAACGTTTTTGAATTAATGCATGTTTTGATTTCGGCTCTCTGCGCATGAATAATTAAAACAAAATTTAGATATCAATTTATTTTTTTGGCTAAATGGCTTTCTCATAGTTTTGATTGGACGATTTTGAGTAAAAAAGGAGTGGAAGAGTAGGCCTAATTACCCTCCAATTTTTCGGCTATTTAAAAAGGCAGCTAGAACCTTTAATTTTTTATGAACGCTTTCATTAGTGAAAATATTCGTAACTTACGAATCAACTTACGTAACGAATTCGTATGTTTTTATTACATATATGAGGGGGCTCACCCCCACGTCAATACCTTGCTCTTTACATAAAAGCTTAAATTTTGTCCCAATTCCTTAAGAATGACCCCTGAATCACAAAGGCCGTCGAATAAATAGTTAAGATTAATGAAATTACTTTAGTGTAAAGAGCAAGGTACTAGGATGAGGTGAACCCCTCATACGCGAAATAATTTCTGTTCGTTTTAGGTTTTAATGCTGCTCCTTACTTTCAGTTGAAAATACTTTTTTTATATTTATTTTTTCATTAAAAAAATGCTACAAAATCCTGCGCCCCTTCATGGAAATTTTCTTCCACCATGACCAACTCCTCCATAGAAAGTTCCCCCGCATAAACCCCTTCCCTCAAACCCCCCCACCAACAAAAAAATTCCCCCGGAAGCGCTGTACACTTCCCAACAACCGTTACAATATGTAAACACTGGTCAAAGTTTGTAACTTGCAGCCCCTCCCACGGGGACTGTGGGGGAGTAAGTTGTCCAAAGACATAGTTATTAGGTTTTTCGGCTATGCTGAATAAAATGGCTATCTCAGAATGTTGATCCGGCGAACTTGGGAAAAAATGAGCGTGGGAGGGGGCCTAGGTGCCCTCCAGTTTTTTGGTCACTTAAAAAGGACACTAGAACTTTTAATTTCCGTTAGAATGAGCCCTCTCGCGACATTCTAGAACCACTGGGTTGTTACAATCACCCCTGGAAGAGAAAACAAGAGCTAAAAGCTCATATGGCCCTTGTGACGAGGCAAGAAGAGCAAAGAGCCAAGAGCTCATATGATATGAGCTCTAACAAAATTCAAAGAATCAATAGATTGATTTAAAAGGAGAATCAGAAGTTTAATGCCGGTCAGGATTTAAATAAGAGCTCCGAGTCACAATGCCCTTCTAAATATCAAAATTCATTAAGATCCGATCACCCACTCGTAAGTTATAAATACCTAATTTTTCTAATTTTTCCTCTCCCTTTAGCCCCCCAGATGATCGAATCAGGGAAAACGACTTTATCAAGTCAATTTGTGCAGCTCCCTGACACGCCTACCAATTTTCATCGTCCTAGCATGTCCAGAAGCACCAAACTCACCAAATCATCGAACCCCTTCCCCCAACTCCCCCAAAGAGAGTGAACCCAGTACGGTTACGTCAATCACGTATCAAGGACATTTGCTTATTCTATCCACCAAGCTTCATCCCGATTCTTCCACTCCAAGTGTTTTCCAAGATTTCCCCCTCCAACTCCCCACAATGTCAAAAGATCTGGTCGGGATTTGAAATAAGAGCTCTGAGGCATGAATTCCTTCTAAATATCAAATTTCATTAAGATCCGATCACCTATTCGTGAGATGAAAATACCCCAAATTTCACGTTTTCCAGGAATTCCGGTTTCCCCCTCCAACTTCCCCCAATGTCACAGGATCTGGTCAAAATTCAAAATTAGAGCTTTAAAGCACAAAATCCGTCTAAATCAGATTTCATTAGGATCTGGTCACCCTTTCGTAAGTTACAAATACCTCAATTTTCAAAATTAACCCCCCCCAACTCCACCAAAGAGAGCAGATCCGGTCCGGTTATGTCAGTGACGTATCATAGACAGGTTTTTATTCTTCCCATCCAGTTTCATCCTGATCTCTCCGCTTTAAGTATTTTCTAAGATTTCCGGTCCCCCCAACTGCCCCCCCCCCCCCAAATGACACTAGATCCGGTTGAGATTTCAAATAAGAGATCTGAGTTACGAGGTCCTTCTAAATATGAAGTTTCATGAAGATCCGATCACTCCTTCGTAAGTTAAAAATACGTATTTTTTTCTAATTTTTCAGAATTAACCCCCCCCCCCAATAGAGCGGATCCGTTCCAATTATGTAAATCACGTATCTAAGACTTCTGCTTATTTTTCCCTCCAAGTCTCATCCCGATCCCTCCAATCTAAGCGTTTTCCATGATTTTAGGCTCCCCCATCCCAAACTCCCCCCAATGTCATCAGATCCGGTCGGGATTTAAAATAAGAGCTTTGAGACGGGATATCCTTCTAAATATCAAATTTCATTGTGATCCGATCACCCGTTCGTAAGTTAAAAATACCTCATTTGTTCTAATTTTTCAGAATTACCCCCCCCCCCCCAACTACCCCAAAGAGAGCGGATCCCTTCCGGTTATGTCAATCAATTCCCCCTCCCAGCTCCCCCCATGTCACCAGATTCGGTCGGGATTTTAAATAACAGCTGTGAGACTCGATATCCTTCCAAACATCTTATTTCATTGAGATCTGATCAACCGTTCGTAAGTTAAAAATATTTCGAATATTCTATTTTTTCCAAATTAACGGGCCACCCACTCCCCCCAGATGGTAAAATTGGGAAAATGACTGTTTCTAATTTAATCTGGTCCGGTCCTTGATACGACTGCCAAATTTCAGCGTCCTAGCTTACCTGGAAGTGCCTAAAGTAGCAAAACGGGGACCGACAGACAGACCGACAGACCGACAGAACCTGTGATTGCTATATGTCACTTGGATAATACCAAGGGCCATAAAAAACCAAAAAAAAAAACAAATTAACACGCATCCGTGATCTGTCTGGTTGCAAAAAATACAAAATTCCACATTTTTATAGATAGGACCTTGAAACTTCTACTGTAGAATTCTCTGATATGCTGAATCTGATGGTGTGATTTTCGTTAAGATTACATGACTTTTAAGGGGTGTTTCCCCCTATTTTCTAAAATAAGACAAATTTTCTTAGGCTCGTAACTTTTGATGGGTAAGTCCAAACTTGATGAAACTTATATATTTGAAATCAGCATTAAATGCAATTCTTTTGATACAACTATCGTTATAAACATTCCATTTTTTGGGGTTTCAGTTACTATTGAGCCGGGTCACTCCTTACTACAGTTTCTTACCATAAACTGTTTGAAATATTCGAAAAGCCTATTGTTGTTGATCCTACAACCTAACATAAATATACAGAAAGTAGAGAAAACAAAGTAAATGCATCTCAACAATTAAATTATAATTTCATTGTAAAAGATGTGTAATCTTGGATTCTTTCAAGTGATGCAAATATGAAAATAACACGATTTGATGGAGCAAATATACGATATAATGATAAAGCTACTTTAACAAATAATTTATTCATTTGTTCAGAAATGCTGAATATATTGTCAATACAAAATGTATTGAAAGCATTGATTATGTAGGTATAACGACTACTGTTTAAAAATTTATTAGAATTTTCAAATCACTATAGTCAAAGTGCAGCTACGAATACGTTTTGGTATGAAATAGTGGAAATAGTGGTCTATTTAAAAGAGTGAATAAAACAAAAGAAAGTCACGTGGTTAGGATGTATTTACCATGATCATGTGGATTTTGTCAAGAGATCATGTTTTTAGAGGCGTTACGCATCAAATTATATTAAAAAGAAACGATTTTTTGATTATGATTATAAAAAATGAAGCTCAAAATTTTTAAATAGGTGTAATGCATTTATCATGGATGTTACCAGTATTATATCCCAGTCACCCATAGCGTCTCAATTAGAAGTGCGGAAGAATTAAAACCTGGATAAGGAAAGGGCGACTCATTTGAATAAAGATGGGAAATGTTTAATACCTATAGAAGTGATAATAAAATGGATAAAGATTAACTTGGCTATCTCAGAATGTTGATCCGGTGACCTTGGGAAAAAATGAGCGTGGGAGGGGGCCTAGGTGCCCTCCAGTTTTTCTGGTCACTTAAAAAGGGCACTAGACCTTTTAATTTCCGTTAGAATGAGCCCTCTCGCGACATTCTAGAACCACTGGGTTGTTACAATCACCCCTGGAAGAGAAAACAAGAGCTAAAAGCTCTTATACAACAAAAAAATATACTCAAACTCTGATACAACAAAAAACTGTTGTGTTACAGAAATCTGAAAAAGATAACCGTTATACGCAAAACAGTTATAGTATTTGACCAAATGAGCAGAATTGAAGTGAGAGTAAATGGATATAAATATCCACAAGAAGCTTTTAAATGTGATTTCAGTTATGATAATGAAAGTTATTCTAAAACTTATCTATAATTCTTACAGTTAGAATATAAACATAAAAAGGTTGATAGGGGAATAGTTATAAGTTACAATGATTTTGAAACAGTATATCCTTTATTCTGTTTTGGTGTTTCTAAAAAGAATCGAGTATTTATCAAAGTGGATCCAACTGCTGGTATAGAAATCAAACTCTTATTAGATCAATTACATGCTAATCCATACAAAATTTAATGCGTTATATTTTCAGAATGAAGAGCAATTATGGAAGTGATTGATAGTAAATTATATCTTAAGATATAAATCATTTATGACTTTCAAATTTGTTTATTAAAATAATTTACTAATAAACGGAGGAGCTTTTAAGCGAAATGAAAATGGAAAATAAATATAATAGTACTAATGGCAAAAAAGATTTAGACATTGGAATGGAATACATATTTAAAGCAATGAAATTTGTTACAACTAAATATTGAAGTAAAATCGTTATCATCATTGATTTTAAAGGTGAAATGGTTGATCTATTTGCTCTGAAGCGTTTTAATTCTAAGGCAGCTGATCTTGAAAAGAAATTAAAAAAATAGAATAAGGTTTGATTTTAAAGGTTATTGAAAGAAAAGGGAAAGATAATAACAATTATTTATATTGATATCGAACTATCAACTAAATTTTAAATCATATTAAACTATTATATTTTATCAGCAGCATAGGAAGAATGAAATATAATTAAAATCCTATTTCACAAATTCTTACTTCACAATACCTGTTTGATCTTAAAGCTCATGACGGGAAGTTTTAAAAATATTGGAAATTTTCATTTAAAATGGAGTAAATTGATGGGCTGATCTAGGTGGGGCCTGGAACCCGTGTTCACATTGTGAAAAAGTATAAAAATGAGACCAAACTTCGATTGCCAAGGACCTTTTTTTGCTGTTGAAAGTCAGGATTGAAAATGTTCAATATTTGATGTTAAAATGGTGTACAATTAACCCAAAATGATGTAAATTGTATTGACAAGATAGGCGAGGCAGAATCGGCAATTACTATATTACTTTCCTGCTGGGAGAGGAGAAATGTTACCTCTGCAGTCAAAGCAAAATTGGAAGTATTAGCCCATAATTTCATTTAATATATTTATGGTTCTACACCGCTTTCATTTTCTTGTTTTATCTTAATTCTAGGAGTTTCGAATGTGATGCCTTATTTTGAGGCATGATTTTGAGCTAAAAAGACTAATTTTAATCAAATAATTGAAAATCCTGTTAAACTGTGCGATACATTTAGCGCAATATAAAAAAGGCTAAAAATTAACATATGAAGGATAAAACTTATAAAAGTGGTTTGCTTATACTACTTTGACTTCAGAAAAGAGGATAGCCGGGAAGGCTAAAATGTAGCTAAGAACTATAGATCACTGCCTTATGATAGTGTGCGAATCGTATCATAACTAAGAATAACTGTGACAAATTGAAGGCCTAAAGGCAGGATAACTGTAGCGCTTTTAACCCCCTAACTGTGACCCCTGTCATCCGTTTTTAGGTACTTTTTTAAAAGGAAAAGACGAACTTATATGACTAATAACTCTGGTCGGTCCCATGGGAGAAACTTGTGACTGCTATCAAGAAACTCAAAGTTTGCCTGATGGCTTTTGACCCGACGATAATCATAGCTCTATTTGTGGAGCCAGTGTAGGAATTTTTTTTATTTATTTCAAAATTCAACTGGTAGCCACGATGTTAGTTATAGCCGCAGTTTTTCTTTACAAGGTTACTTCAGTAGCTCCATAGTAACTGTCCTGCTACTACTACTTACTTACATACTTGCTTGTAGCCTACTTGGGTCAGGACAATGACTGTGAGCTTTCCCTGGAATCCACAAGAGTTGATCAACGATTGAGCTCCATCTTTGATGGTCTGGAGTCCATTCCTGCGTAATATCGAGCCAGTTCTTTTCCCACGGTCGGCCAAAGCGGTCAAAGTAAGCTTTGACGCAGGTAAGCCACATTTTGCGTTGTCCTCTTTGGGAAAACATTTCATCCAGCTGTGGAGAAGCTGGCAGTGAAGGCCTTCTTGATCAGCGCTTCCGGTGGTTGGTCTTAAATGTACCCTTACCGGCACATAAGATTTTGATAACTGACTCGATATCAAGGCGCTGGGAGCATGTTCAAAGGATATTGTCATTGGTCATTCTGTCAGTTAGTATGGCACTGAGGATTCTCCAAAGGCAAGAATCTAAAGGCTCTCAGCGTCAAAGACTCACTTCCAAAAAAGAGAACTGATCTGAAGAGGGCCTTGTAGATACTGATCTTGGTTTGAAGCTTGATTTGGCACTTCCAGCATAGACAAGAGTTGATCTGGAAAAACACTTTCGCTGCGGATGCCATCCGAGTGCGAACTTCGCTCGAGCTGCTTCCGTTGCCGTCAATCATAGATCGGAGATGCTTGAATTCTTCCACCACCTCAATTTCATCTTGTTGGAGATAGATAGACTGTATTGGATTTGGCATATTGGACATTAAGATTTTCGTTTTGGGAATACTGATTTTGAGACCCATGGATTGGGTGGTGACTACAACCTTGGAAAGTATTTCTTAGGCTTCTGTGACGTTTCCAGACCGAAGACTGATTTCGCTTGCATAATCTAGATCGCCCAGATTGAAATCGGGGCCAACTTGCACACCATCAAAGCCCGGGTTGAAAAGCACGGGTAAGAGAACGCATTCCTGTCTTACACCACGCCCCACGTTGAACATCGAGGAGAGCTTTCCATTATCCTGGATTTGGTTTTGTGTATTATCGTAATATGCTTTCATCAGTCTTACCAGCTTGTCCTGATCTCAGTTATAGCCACCCAGATACCCCTTCTTAGGACTGAGAATGCCAATGAAGTCAATAGACACCGCATTCGCGAGCTGCTTGTGTTATGCTCCTAATGGTGTTATGCTGAGCGTAAACAGCAATCAACACAACCCATTTCCGGTCGGAAATCAGCTTGGTTGGGTCCGGTTCTTGTGTTGCAGTGGGAAATAAACCGGCAGAAGAGGACTATAGCAAATTTTTTGCTGCAATACACATCATTGAAAGTCCTCTGTAATTTTTACATACTGCTATTACTACTACTACTGCTACTACTACCCCTACAGCTACTACTACTGTTGCTACTACTGCTGCTATTACTACTTATATTACTACTACTACTACTGCTGCTACTATTGCTACTACCACTGCAGCTTCTGCTATTTCTATTATTACTACTACTAACTTAACACTGCGTTGATTCTGACACCCTGGAAAACACTCCGGAGGCTGACAAACTGGTGATTAGAATCTGTTCTACGACTGTTAAATTAAGTGTTTCAATTTGCCAATATATTGGATTTGAATTAGTTACAAAACAACAGATGACAGTCGCAACTATTACCAATTTGGTCAAAGAAACGAAGTAATCAAAAATAAATTAAATGTTAATTGCTAAACTGAGCTTATTAGGAGTTTAGGAATATTTCAGACAGCTTAGTTGAGGAAGTTACAGCACATAATCCTAGGGATGTATGTAAAGGGAAGAGGCTTAGATATTGTCTACACATGGATCCCATGTTTTCCGGATTTTTGGGCACTTCTTATTCAAATTATCCAGAAATTGCTTTCTTATTTTTGCCCGCAACCAAAAAGAATTACCGTGTACGTGCCTGTATATTCTGCAAAATTAATAAAGGCTTAAGAAATACGTAGAGTACACATATTTAAAAACCAGTGAGACTGCAGGTGGAAATGGCAAACATGTCTTAAAAACAAAACAAACGAGAAAAGGTTTCCAAACAATGGTTGACCATCTTTCAACAGAGATATAGAGGGAGAATCGGTAGAAAAAACCTAGTGACTAAAATTTCAACAGGAGACTCTTTAACTGAATAGTTTTTGACGAGTCATTTCAGGGAGGTCCGCAGGAAAAGTAGCTTGGGATCCAGGTATCCCTGAAATCCCAAATTTACAACAATTTATTGATAACTCTTATTCAAACTGTCAAATAAAAAAGTTAAAAACGTAAAGAATACAGCAATGGACTTTGCAATCCATACCGTTGGCGCTGATCTCTGTTTCTTGGCCATTTCAGCCAGGAAGTACAATGCGGGGCTCGGGACCAACCATCCTGTGCTTTCACACACCCTTCCTGTTTACCTTCCCCAGATGTCTCAAAGTACTTATTTAGAGCTGGGTTGACTCTGCTGAGCTTAAACAGTCACACCAAATACCCCCGTCCCAAACTAAATAATTGGGTACAAACTGTCAAAATAGAAAACTGTCAAATAGCTTTCTTTTATTGTGTAATTTCCCCTAAAAAATCCTAAGTACGTTCTTGGGTTATTGGTCTCTCCAGAAATTAGGATGCTTGTGAGTTTCTTAGGGATATGTATTGCAGATGCAAGTGAATGAAATTAAAGTACACTTTCTCAGCATGAAATTATGGGAAATCAACATTTTTTTTCTTTGGTATTTTCTGTAAATATTTACCTATTTTTTTCAAAGTAGGTTTGAGTGGTGATTCTTATGAAACAAAAAAAGCAATGCAAAACCGTGCGTTTGTACAATACGCTTAAAAATTTTGATATTGCAAGTTTAAATGTTTCTGTGTGATCCCTGTTTGATTTTCACGAAAAAAGTCATTTTTCTGTGATAAAAAAGTTTTTTGTTTTACTTATTTTTTTCTTCAGTTTATCCTATTTCAAAGTGAGTTAGTTTTTAGACACCCACCATTATTATTGCGCCATTTTGAGGCTATACCAGAATAAATTCTGTTTGAAGCATGTACTAGTTTAGAAACCATTCTAGTAACAATTAGAAGAAGATCTTTAAGTTTATTCGCAGCTATTGATATTCAAGCATCAATTCTTCTTTTCAACAATGTTTCATCTTCAGGCTAATTGAAAATTTTAAATAGCCTATGAATTGATGTCTATTATCATTAGTGTGTTCACTTTGTTGATGTCTGAATTGATGCCTGAATATCCATAGCTGCATGTTAACTGAAAGACCTTCTACTATTTGTGTTTATCTATCACACTGGTGTATGAAAGTGGGCCCATTCCAGGTTCGATAAAAAGCTACTAAAAACTGTCTTTTTTCCAGCTGATGTTGTAATCAGCGAAAGAAAACAATTTGAACTTACTTTCATAATAGATTTTATTAAAGATAGCTAACAGGTATGTTTACTGAACTAAATCTGCATCGTTATCATCATCTAACTACTCTCAGACTGAAAAATTGGAAAAAATATTGTATATATATATATATATATATATATATATATATATATATATATATATATATATATATATATATATATATATATATATATATATTATATATAAATAATATGTATAAATAGTATTCGATTATAAGCAATCGGAAAATTAGAGTGAACGAGAGATTGATAAAATTAAAAAATAAAATATAACTGGAGATTGATAAAACGAGATTAATTGATACAATCAATCTTATAAAGATCAAGCCCTTATAAACCGAATGAGCCATTTGTTACTGAGCAACTGTACTCCGTGGATGTCAACTTCGAGTGACTTCTGTAGCTGTTATAAAGTTATTACAGTTTACAACCTGTAATGTACCCAGTATCTTTCGAGAAATAAAGTGTCTTACCTTGGTAAATTTAATAGAACAAATGCAGTTGAGATTAGCAAAAGCATTTTGGTTATGCTGTATTGAGTCCTTGTGGATAAGATGTTTCTATGATGTTTTTTACCTAAAAGGAGCAATTTATTATTATATTTAAATTAACATTTATTCTCATTATTGTAAATAGTTTAATCAAGCTCTTAAAGGACAATGATTGAAAAGTTCAAATAATTAGTGAGATCATCGTCATCATGGAGGCAGGGGCAGATCCAGGAATTTTTTAGCGGGGGGGGGGGAATATTTTACTCCGATAAACTTGCGAACAAAGAAATACCAGTAATTTAAAGGGAACCTCAAAGATTATACGCTGTAGGAAGGTTGTGGAAATGGTCGTAAATTTAATCTAAAACCTGCTGAGGGTTAAAGTTCTTATAAATCTGTTGAAATTAAAATGATGTGAAAACATTAATACAAAAAACAGTAAGTTATAGAAACCACCCCGCCATAAAAAAAATGAAAAGCTATTCACCCTCTACGAAAAATATGATATTTAATATGGCAACATGATATTATCCCCAAATCCACCACTACGTTAGGGGGAGGGGGCACGCCCCCCACCTGGATCCACTACTGCATGGAGGATATAATTCTTAAAAGAATCGATTAAAAAATAAGCGAAAATTCTGCAACATGTTATGTTATATCAATAATGCTATGAATATAGGACAAATAAATTGAAGTGATTACTGCTATGTACGAGAATAACATTTCTGGGGTTAAGGTAGGAAATGAGGTTAGCAGCTGGTCTTGCATTAAATCAGGAGTTAGGAGTTAAGCAGGGTTGTATTTTTTCCACCTTTATATGGATCATTTTGATGGACTTTGTCTAAGGAACACAGAAAAGGCAATGGGAGACCACGAAATTAAACGGGGAGGAAAAGCTCTACTGAACTTAGATTATGCTGCATGATTTAAGCATCCTAGATGAAGTGTAAGCAAAATAAAAGGCCTTTTAGAGGTTTTGCGAGTTCAGGGTGCTAGAATAGGTTTGAAAATTAATGTTAAGAAGACCAAGTCACTAAGGCTAGGAATAAGTGAAGATGAAAATGTGACATTGGCTGACGAAAAGATTGATCAGGTGGACAGCTTACCTTACCTTGGTAGTATTATTAGTAAAGACGGTGGGAGCATTGAAGACGTCAAAAGTAGAACAGGTAAGACTAAGAGTGTTTTTTTCACAGTTAAACAAATCTTGGAAAAATGATAAGATGTCTTCAAACCAAGATTGAAATTTTTGAAGCTCCAGTGATGACAGTGGTCAAATATGGCTCTGAAGCATGGGCGCTCCGAAAAGCGGATGGAGATTTGCTAAATGTTTTCTGGAGAAATTGGCTAAGGATTGTTCTGGATACCCAGCTGACTGACTATGTTTCCAACAGTAGGCTGTATGAAAATGTGGTTCAGTCCCGCTTTCTAGGGCTACAGTAAAAGAAAGGTTGAAATAGCTAGGGTAAGTTCTGCGGTTTAAGGATGACAGATTGCCGAAGATTGTCCTTTTCAGCCAACCACCAAGGGCTAAACGGAACGCAGGTTGTCTTTGTCTGGGGTGGCAGGATGTCATAAAGAAAGATTTAAGGGAATTAGGAACTTCCTGAGATGGTGTAAAAAGGGAAGCTTTGAATAGTTTGGGACGGAGGAAGAGCGTGCGTAGCTGTGTTGGCCTCAGGCGGCTTGGTGCTGCAGTGAGTTGTTAGTAGCACTAGTAGTATTAAAAAATATTGAGTGCATTCATGTTCCTAAAAGGCACATCTAAAATATTTTAGGAACAGCTAAGGATATTAAACTGAAACTTTCAGGAAATGCTGAGGAAGATGTTGGACTAATTAAAAAATGCTATATGGAAGATACTATATACTATATTTATTTATCTTGTCAGAAAGGTGTATCCGCAATACCTCAGGAACGACTCATGATATTAAGTCAGACCTTGTGTCAAAAGAGTACATCTGCAATATCTCAGGGACACCTAATGGTATTAAGTTGAAATTGTTAGGGAATGTTGAGGAGGATGTTGAGCTAAATTGAAAGTCACTAAGTGCATCAAGCCGTCAAAAAGTCAGTTTTTTTTAGCTGAAGGCATTTTTTTGGATCAGAAGGAGCTTATCAAGGGCATCAAATGTTTGAACAAGGTGTGGTTATAGTGATTCTTATTGTGAAATTGTCTTTTTTCATTTTGATTTGCTTAAAATTTCAGGCCATTAAAACAGCTCATTTTAAGTCTCAGAGCAAAGAGAATCTCAATATGAAACATATCTAGTTGCATTGATTCTTGACGTCCTATTTCAATCTTAGTTTTTTTTTTTATTGAAATCTAATTATTAAAACAAACAAGCAGTTAACACAAATGTAACACAATAAGACCAATATTCGTCTTAATTCAAGTTTGTATAAAGATGGGGATGAGGATGGCTTCAGGAATATAGAAGAACATAAATTATGCGAATTTTCTATCCGTTTTTTTGAGTGAATTCCTATTCTAAAACTATTATTAAAATATGTGAAAAAATTTTGTCCAAAATATAGATAACTTGCCAAAATGTAAATTCTCAAGCAGAAAACTGAAAAAATTCTAATAATTAAAAAAAAACTTTCCAAAAGAGAAATTTTTTAGAGTAGAGTAACGGGCTGCAATAAATCAAAGACAAACAGGAATGAAGTCAGATGATAACTCAAACTTAAAACGAATATAATTCACTATCAAATAAGACATGAAATTAAAAAAATCGCAACGAATAGTTTAGCCGAACTTAAATCGAACAGGAATTCCCACAAATATGACTGGGCTAACGCCTCCAAAGCCTTAAAAAGGCCAGAGGGTCATTTGCGCTTTACTGAAAACAAAACATATTTCTAAAAAAAACATATAAACGTTTTATCTTTTATAATGTTAATGATTCCCAATTTTCCAAGGATTCCAGAAATGAGTACTATTATTTATTAAACTGTCAGTTTACCTTCACTAGTTCTTTTTAGTAATCTAAGCTATTATGATGATTTTCTATATTTTTTGTTGTTGTTGAGGTTTGGGAAATAAAAGCCTCACTCTTCAAATACTGATATTTTTCTATGGAGTGCTACTGATATTCAAGCCATTTAGATATTTGAAAGGGAAGAGAGGGAATAGGTAGCTCCATCTCAATTTGTAATCCCAATTATCCCTGTAATTTTTTTTTTTTTTTTTCATATTGTTGTTGATATTGCGAAAAACGAAAACAAAATAGATGGAACAAAACTTGTTTTCAGCGAAGCAAAATAACGTAGTGGCCTTTAGATGGCTTAGTGGGCATTAGTCCCGCTCTTATTTGGGCTAATTTTGTTTATATTAAGGACGAATTGCTTATTGATTTCGATCTTTGTTTGTTTCGGGTCGCATTTTACAGATTGATAGTAATTTCTATTGATTTTCACTTAGAATTATTACTTGGCTTTATTTCTGCTCCTGTTCACTTTGATGTAGGTCTTTACTTTTCTTTGAAAAACATCGTTCTTGGAAAAAGTATTTTTTAATTAATCCTAAAGAGAATAGTCTCTAAGAGCTTCCTGTAATGTCTAGTCTCAGAAAAATTGAAATGCACATCAAAGAGCAGTCATTTTGATGCATAATAATGGTCTTACAAAGTCAGTCTTATTGAAATAGGGTCTTCACTTAATATGCGAGGTGACTTTACGACTCTTTTTGCGAATTAGTTAAAGGCACTTATCTAAATTTAAATAAAGTACAGGAGACAAAAAACGAAGAAAATAATATAAAATATAGTTTCTTGGAAGACCGGGCGGGTAACTCAGAGAGGGTTCACATGATTCCATCTGGGTGGAATACGTACACTTGTGAATGAGGGAGAACTGTACTCAGGAGGAGTGGGTTATTGGGTTCGGTTTCCTCCTGGAATATTTTTGGTGGTAAAAATACAGACAAAAAGTCTTTTTCTATGAAAAACAATAAAAAGAAACTATTTCCCCAACATATTAGTTGGTCTTCAAAATGCGAGTAAAAACCTTATTCGTGAACAAAAATTCTGTTTGTAACACACAGCCCCATCCCCGAAAAATATTCTGGTTATGGCCCTGATATGAAGGCAGGTTACAGAGGGGCAATCTGTAACGTGCACTCCTCACCCCATTTTGTTTTCGACAATTTTCTACAATGTCTGCTTACACATCCGATTGCTTGGGACCAGAATTACAGATCATTGTTTGAAAAACCACTGACACATAAATATGACCAATGATGGGGACGAAAAATGCAGAAATAGGCCAATTCTCGTAAAACAACATTGAACTATGGGAATGACCGTTAAATTAAATGATTTTAAAGGGAAGGCAAAAACACCCCTTATCCTACATCCAAGTGGGATCACCTTGTCAATTCTTGTTGTAACTTCAATTGAAAGATAAATTTCCTTAAGATCCAAACAATTTTAATTGTCCATCAGGTAACAAATTATTAGCACTTTTTTTACATGAAATCCATTTCTCTGTTAAGGAGTAATTTCACTTTTGTCATGAGCTAGATGTAATAGGTCGGATTTTTCTAGTTCTACTAAGTTGCAACCCTACCCCAACTTATCATTCAACAAATAAAAAGAAAAAAACAGACAAAATGTACCTTGATGACTATCTAAGAGTTGATCTCTTGTTTCGTTCGCTAGCTGGTCACCGTTTATCTCGTGGCCATTAACTGCTTGGCCGTTGAAAGCTGTCGTCTGCATGGTCCCCTGATTGCACTGACATTGGCTGTTGCTTCTGATTGCGCTTGAGTGTTGCAAAGAATGTGGATCTGGCTCAGACCCTTGGCCACTATCTACTTCCCAATTATCGCTAGCCCTTTTTACTTTTAGCTAAAAATTTAAAAACGTAGATTTTAGTATAACATTACCAACTTTTTAAAAATACAAGCAATTAATTGAAATAAAACACAAATCATTTAAATCTTTATGATCTTTAACTTTATGTTTTATTTTTGTTGTGACAATGACCCCGTTTATCACAATAGTTTTGTCTGTGACACCGCCCTCTCCGTGTATATTAAGGTGACGGAAATATGTAGCGAAGGAGTTTTTACGTTAAGTTGGGATATTTTTAAGAAGTATTGGAAGCGGTGACATAGGCAATTGAAAATTGGTTAGAACCTGGAGATAAGATTGAATATTGGGCTGGTACGGGGTTGAATACAGGTCCATGTTTTTGCCTGACTATTAAGATAATAATCAGTTATTTAATTTTTCAAATTTGTGGATAAACCCGTCCTTTCTTGACGCAGCTTCCCCAGTGCACAGTTTGCTGGTATGGCCATCTCCTTTAGCTGCCAGATGATGCACCAGTACGGACCGTGTGTGACTTCGGATCCACTCAACACGGACGGAGACGTCCCAGTGGACACCCCACTGCTAGGTGGAAAGGTAAGGACAACGAACTACATGTCAAAGCCCACATCCCATTTGAAGAGGCCGCGAGCCTGGCAAGCGATGGGTCAACCTAAAGACGCTTAGTATCATTGTTCTCTGTGCCGTCCAAGCAAGTGCCGTAACAGTACGGTCAAAAAACAGTTAGACTTGGAACAAATTGCAACAAAAATGATTGTAATGCCGTCCGATAGAGAAAAATGGGCTTATTAATATATTCAAAGTCGATATCGCTATCCTTAATTGGTCAAATATGTTCTTAAAGTACAGAAGCTGGGGCAAAAATGTAAAAATTTTATTTTATGATATACATAGAGCGGGATGTATTTTATGGGTTCTTCAGGTAGTAGAAAATGAAAATATAGGTAAAAAGGGTCCATCACCAGGATCACGGAGATTTTTTTTGCAAACTCCCCCTTAGAGTTCTAAGTGAGAGTACTTAAATCCAAAATCAAGGAAATATTCTATTTTAGTCAGCAAGGAGTTCTTTGTAGGTTTTTCTTGACCGTAGATAATAAAAAAAGGAAAATAACACTTTTGTCCTGGAAGTAGGATTATGAAACTATTTCGTTTTTTTTTTTAAATTACAACTTGTGGATGCATGCTGAATAACTACGTCCACTTTGGATTTAAATTCCTGCCTGAATCAGAATATTTATTTTATGATTTAGTATCAAATTTTCATTCAGAAGATTAATTTGAATATTCCGGAGAATTGGTATCTATAGTCAATTTGTCTTCTTGGACAGAAATGACTTTTTATACCGGAATTTCCTACTGTCACTTTTATGGCTTCACAGATAGTATGTATAGTTCAATCTGAATGACACTAGAACTTGCGATTGTTGACCAAAATCCATATCATTTTTGTAATTAATTTTCGAAAAAAAATTGAAAAAGATTTTTTTCTTAAAAAAATAAAAAAATAAAGAGCAATACTGAAACTTGACGTGAGAAAAAGTGAATTCTTATTATAATTCAAATATAACACCACTAGAAACTACTATCATAGGAAAAATGAAACGGAAATAGAATATAAATAAAATAAATAATAACATCAAACATAAAGCTAACAGATTATGATAAATAAAAATATCAAGATTCAGTATTGCTAATCAAGTTTCATATAATCAAGTATCAGTATTGCTCTTTATTTTTTTTTAGAAAAATTCTTTTTTCAAATCCTAAGACGATTGGAAGTTCAAACGAACAGTCAAGTCAAGAATAAAACAAGCAAATACTACTACCAACAAGAGTTCGACTACTGCCTCCTCTCAGCCTTAAACTTTCCAAAGGCTATTGCGTCATTTGTTTATTGAAAACTATATGTATTTTGAACTGTGTTGTTGATTCTTCAAAATACATGAATAATAGAAATTAAAATAAAAACACTATAACATTCAAAATGACTGGAGAGAACTAATCAATTTATCTCAATGTTTAAACTATAATGATATTAATATGTTGAAATGACAGCAATTCAGGAAATTAGATTCTATTTTACATACATTTTTATTTTTCATTTTTATGATTGCAGAAATAGTATTTACATTATATTCGGTTTTCTACACAATGCGAATGATGCAATAGCCTTTAAAAGGTTTGCAGACGGGGAGAGGGACAGTAGCCAAAGTCCTACTTATAGTAATTTCTGTTCGTTATACTTTTGACTGAGTATCCATTTTAATTCCTGATTTTTTTTTTATTTGTATATTACTATGTATCAGTATATGTTGGTTTTGTGTTTCATTTATTATATAATTGTTTAAGTTTGAATTACTATAGAACTTTATGTCTGCTCATTCATTTTCGTTACTATTCATCCTTATTATTATATTCCATTTTATATTTTCTTAAGGTGAATATATATTAGCCTTCAAAATGGTCTTTTTAAGCCTGGAAAAATATATGAATATTAATTTAATTACAGTAACAATGACAGAAAGATTATAAACAGCAAATTTTTACAAAAAAACGAACAAGGTTAATAATCTTACGTGATAAATTTGTCTGTAAATGTGAGTTAGGTCGGGGTGACCACTAAATCGTTACTACTTGCTAGCCAAATATAGCTCTGTTATTCTTCTGCTTTCAAAACAGGTTAGAAATTAAAGAAAAGAATGGCACAAAATGCGCTACTGGTATCCTTTCTTTGTTAAATACTGAAATACAAAATGGTTGTCCGTCATAATCTCAAATATAAAGTTCCAAAAATATTTCAGGTGGTTCAGCTATGTGAATCTTAAAAAAGATTTAATTTACCAGTATATAAAAGTATCATGGAACACCATCTCAAAACTATCTTAGTTTCAGTGGTGGACCCATGGGGGAGGGTGGTACCCCAGGCTCCTCTCAAATTTTCGCCGCTCTCATTCCCTTGTTTTTTTTCACTCTTTTTTTTAAATGAATTCGTCAGTTTGGTCAATTTTTGGCACCATTTTAATATTGCTCCTCCCTCCCCCAGGATTTTTCCTATTGACACCCTTGTCATCCCCAATCTAGAGATTTGTAACCTTCATAATCTAAAGACTTTTGGTCTGCATTAAGATTCGAATATAACACCAGAGATTTACCCCAATGACTAGACCAGAGCCTTAATTATCTGGTCCAGTAAAACTATTCCCAATGTTTTGATTCGGATAATACTTTCTACGTGATACCCTATTGCATAGAGGACGAATGTTCTGTTCCCGCATATTGGAACTATTAAATGAGTCTTATGTTTCTAACCCTTTCTAGATGAGAGCACAAGTGCCCCAATGCTGTTAATTTTTGCTTTATTGAATATGACCCTCCCAATTACAGTGTCAATAATTTTCTAACGTGATCTAGAAAGGTTGAGCTGGCTATTCAATCAATGAGTTGTCACATAGCAAAAGCTTTAGATATTTCATTGCCTAAATGATTATATATTGAAGTTCTATTCGGAAATAAGTAATCAAAAGAATTAATAGCAACTCTTATTAATAAAAACAAATTTACAAGTATTATTAAAACACAGAAAAAGCAAATAAAATTCAACAAACGAAAAAAACAACATGAAAAGCTTATAAAGGACAAAATATTATTAAAAAGAACCATGAATTAAAAGAAAGTGGGAACCCTAGCAACCATTTGCAGGGAGAGGCTGATTATTAGAGATAAATTTAAGCCATTTTAAGAGGCATTTCTGACAGGTCTTCATGAAAATGCCACTTTTCTATTGCTCTATTAGACGCACCTGCTAGAAAAAAAGACACGTTTTTTGTATATGGTTATTTCTGAGAGGTTTTAATGAAAATGAAACGTTTCTTTGAGCCAAAGCTATGCATAATGACGCCACTGTGACAGTATGTGGCTAACTCAATCCTAGCAAGCAATTCCAGAGGGAGAGGGTTGTTGTTATAGGTAAAGTTTTATTTCTGCTCTTCGTTTTAAAAAGCTCTTATAAGCAAAAATATAGAATTTTGCATTTTTTGCTAGAAGAAAGGTCACGGATGTGTGTGTGCCGTGGGACAGTCATTTTGGCTAAAATAAATGTGTATATTAACCGTTATTTTGTAGGACTACCTGCAACTTTTAAAAATGAATGCGCCACCGTACGACATTTCCGCCTCTATAACTGAAAGCTCAATATGCGCAGAAATTTCAATGATTCTAAATCAATTGACTATCTCAGATTTCTCACAAAATAGCTTTTTTGGACTTCATATGACTAGAATTGTTGTTTTGCACCAAAAAATAGCTAAAAACACCGCTTTACGATAGAGCTGTCTTTTTGGCTAAAATAAATGTTTTATGTTAAGCATTATGTTGTAGGACTATTTGAACCTTTTACAAACAAATGCAATACCATACGGCATTTTGCCTCTGAAACACGAAGCTCAATATGCATATAGTTTTTCAATAGTTCGAAATAAATTAACTATTTCAGTATTTTCACACAATAGAATCTTAGGCTTCATTTTGCAAGACTTGCTGTTTTACACCACAAAATTGCTGAAAACATCGTTTTGCCACGGGAAAGTCTTTTTGGTTAAAATATATGTCTAAGTTAACCGTTTATTTTGTAGGACTACCAGCAACTTTTAAAAACGAATGCGCTACCGTACGGCTTTACTGCCCCTGAAACTCGAGGCTCAACATGAGTATAGATTCTTATAATTCTAAATCAACTATCTATTTTAGAATTTTCACACAATAGCATTTTAGCCTTCTATTGGCTAAGATTGTTGTTTAGCACCACAAAATGCCCGAAAACACCATTTTGCTGTTGGACACTCTTTTTAGCTACAATAAAAGTCTATGGTAACCGTTTGTTTGTAGGTCCATGTTATCTGATATTTTGTACTTTTATCTGCACCTTTTAAAAACGAATGCACCACCACATAGCATTACTGCCTGTGAAATTTGAGGCTCAATATGCATATAGATTTTCCATAATTCTAAATCAATATATTAACTCAGAATTTTCACACAATAGCTTCTTGGCATTTTTGACTATAATTGCCGTTTTACACACCAGTTTCTTTTGTTTATTTCGTAGGATAACCGGCACCATTTAAAAACGAATGCACTACAATACGGCATTACTGCTTCTGAAACTCGAGGTTCAATATGCGTAAAGTTTTTCAATAATTCTAAATCAGTTGGCTCTCACAGAATTCTCACAAAATGGTATTTTAGTCTTCTTTTTGCTAGAACTGTTATTTTGCACCACAAAATGTCTGAAAACGCCACATTGATGTGGGACAGTCTTTTTAGCTAATGTAAATATTTGTTTTAGCCGTTTATTTTGTAGGACTAGCTGCACCTTTTGAAAACGAATGCACTACCGTTCGTTATTGCTGCTTCTGAATTTCGAGGCTCAATACGCATATGGTTTTTCAATAATTCTAAAGGAATTAACTATCTCAGAATTTTCAAAAAATAGCAGTTTAGTCTTCATTTGGCAAGAATTGTATTTTTGCAAAACAAAACGGCTGAAAACGTCACTTTGCCATGGGACAGTCTTTTTGGCTAAAAAAAAAAATGTCTATGTTAGCCGTGTTTATGGTAGGACTACCTATACCTAAAAACGAATGCACCTGAGTACGCCTTTACTGCCACCGAAACTCGAAGCTCAATATGGGTATATATTTTTGATAATTCTAAATGAATTGACTATCTCAAAATCTTCACACAATAGCTTCTCGGCCTTTTTGACAAGAATTGCTGTTTTATGCACCAAAACAATCACAGGTGTCAATCAAACAGGCAAGGGGAGAGAAAAACAAAAACACACACAAACATACACAGTCAGACAAACAAAGATAGACACTTAACCAACAAAAGTACGACTACCCATAGTAACAACCCACTTATAACTAACCCAGGTACCTGCAGCCAACGTTTCCCACCCCGGGTACCAGCAAGTGACCTGTTCTTAAAGCTAGAAAAATAATGCGTTCGAATACTTCCTACAAACTTGTACCGCTTTTTAAGCAGCCTTTTTCTTACGTTTTTCTAGGTTAGGTTTACCTAATCTAACCTAACCTGTCGTGGGAACAGAAATTTAGGGGGTTGGAAACTTTATTTTCAGCATCTAGAGGGGGTAACTGTTGTTTCTCCCTCTGTTGCCTCTTTCGGCTGCAAAAAGTCTTCCCACCACGTGGATAAGAAAGCAATGGCATTTAAAAGGAAGTCATTTAACACCATCCGATGATGTATTTAGAATGTCCTCATTTACTTATTTCTTTTAACTACCCAGTAAGTATTCTTTTAAGACTTATCACGACCAACATACCTTTGTTTGCTATCCTGCAAATGTTCTCATGCAATAGTCTTATGCAATAGCAAACTAATAAAAACCAATGGACTTAAGTAGTCTCTTGAGACAAATCATCCAAAAGTGAAAACTTGTTCTCACAACTACTTATAGTTTTTATCCCTCATGAGAATATATGATAAATAGAAGCATGATTTATTAGCTTTCCCCTATTCCCGAGTTTATAGAAACCAGTTGCAACTTACTAGTTTGTATCGCAAATCATCAAGATTCTCATTTTTAGTTTATTTGAAATGGAAATTGGGTGTTAAGAAAAACTAGACTACTCTTTGCATGTTTCAACACAGCAAAAGGATGTGGCTGGCAAAATCAGGGTAAGAAAATTCTTCAGCATAAGACCCTGTATTTAGAATTCTTGATATAAATTTCAGTGGGGATAGTAAACAACACTGTATTATGCCATCCAGGAGTTCGAAGCAGTTGGACACCATGAGCAAATACTAATAAAATATAAGTATAAATATAGCAAACATCAATATGCAAACGTAAAATGTAACTTTGTGTAACAAATCATATTAAACCAACAAAATAACGCATAAGTATATATTAATCTAATATAAACACACGCATCATATGCTTGGCCGTATTTAGGATGTTTGCTGTTCTTTTTCCAGTGGGCAGGTTTACAAAAAAATTCTTAATAACATCAACAATTTGTTCTTATGCTGTTTTTTACGTTTTTACGAGTCGGAAAAATATTTAAGTGGTGAGGGTTCAAACACCTTAGCCCCTCCCCTGGATGTTGGGTAGAAAATAAGCATAAGTTTTGTGTATACATGCTAGGTATACAAATTTACAAGAATCTTTTGTTTATACAAATTTGTATGTTCATACAAATTTAAATAAACGAAATGCAGCATATAATAAATTTAAGGTATATAGCTGCTGTGCATTTTTTTTCGTGCAATATTCCATATTTTCATGCCAAGTCTTAATTAGTCTAATATATTTCCTTAGAGAGTGATTGCTAAGATTTGACCAAAAAATTCAGAAGTTGCTTTAGAATTAGAGAATTGACCACAAAGTTTTTCTGTCAGCCGAATGAAACACATGTATTGATGAATAGGAACACCTTTTTTTGCTATTCTTTTCAATCGTCAATCAAACAGTTCGATGACTGACCTGGCTCAATAGTAACAGAAACTATGAAAAACGGAATTTTGATGCCAATACTTACATCAAAAGAATTACATTTTATTGCTGATTTTAAATATATAAGTTTCATTAAGTTTAGTCTTACTCATCAAAAGTTACGATCCTGAGAAAATTCGCCTTATTTTAGAAAACAGGGGAAACACCCTTTAACATTCACAGAATCTTGACGAAAATGACACCATCAGATCCAGCGTATCAGAGAAACCTACAGTAGAAGTTTGAGGCTCCTATCTACAAAAATGTGGAATTTTGTATTTTATTTTACCACAAGACAGATCGCGGATGCGTGTTTATTTGTTTTTTTTTGTTTTTTTCCCAGAAGTGATCGTATCAACTCAGTGGTACTAGAATATTGTGAGAGGGCTCATTCTAACGAAAATTAAAAGTTCTAGTGCCCTTTTTGAGCGACCAAAAAAACTGGAGGGCACCTAGGCACCCACCCACGCTCATTTTTCCCAAATTCGCCGGATCAAAATTCTGAGATAGCCATTTTTTTCAGCATAGTTGAAGAACCTAATAACTATGTCTTTAAGGACGACTTGCTCCCCCACAGTCCCCGAGGGAGGGGCTGCAAGTTACAAACTTTGACCAGTGTTTGCATATAGCAATGGTTATTGGGAAGTGTACAGACGCTTTCAAGGGATTTTTTTAGTTTTGGGGGATGGAGTTATGCAAGGAGAGCTTTCCATGGAGGAATTTGTCATGGGGGAAGAGAATTTAAATGAAGGGGCCGCAGGCTTTTTTAGCATTTTTTTTAAACATTGAAAAAATAAATATGAAAAAGTTTCTTAAACTGAAACTAAGAAGCTGCATTAAAACTTAAAACGAACATAAATTATTACGCATATGAGAGGTTCACCTCCTGATAATACCTCCCTCTTTACGCTAAAGTAATTTTATTAATTTCAACTATTTATTCTACGGCCTTTGTGATTCGGGGGTAATTCTTAAGGAATTGGGACCAAATTTCAGCTTTAGTGTAAAGAGCGAGGTATTGACGAAGGAACCACCCCTCTTATATACGTAATAAAAACATACAAATATAGAAGTTGGTTACCTAAGTTAATTCGTAAGTTACGTATATTTTTACGTGTATTAAACGTTCGTAAAATCAAAAGTTTTGGTTGCCTTTTTAAATAGCCAAAAGATTGAAGGATAACTAGGCCTACTCCCCCGTTCCTTTTTTTCTCAAAATTGTCGGATAAAAACTATGAGAAAGCCATTTAGCTAAAAAAAAATTAATTAACATGCAAATTTCGTTTTAACTACTCATAGGCGGAGAGCCAAAATCAAAACATGTATTAATTCAAAAACGTTCAGAAACTAAATAAAAAAAACAAGTTTTTAAATGAAAGTAAGGAGTTGTATTATAACGTAAAACGAATAGAAATTTCTCCGTAAATGGAAGGGGCTGTTCCCTCCTCAACGCCCCGCTCTTTAAGCTAAAGTTTTTTACTGTTTTAGAAATTAGAGTTGAAAGAAAGAGTCAAACTTTAGCGTAAATAGGGTTGCGTTGAGGAGGTAACAGCCCCTTTCATATACGGAGTAATTTCTGTTCGTTTTAAGTTTTAATGCCGCTCCTTACTTTCAGTTAAGAAAACTTGTTTTTTTAATTTAATTAGATTAAAGACAGAAACACGAATGACTTTAATTTTCTGGCTTTATTGTGAAAAACGGGTATCATGAAAATCAACGAATTGGAACGCACTTTTATTAGGACACACTATTACTTTCTTCTTTTAATATTAAGATTAAAATAGTAAATACAAATGACGTCAATTTTTGATATGTTTGCAGAATAGTGGCTCCCAAAAATCTAAAAAAATATACTAAAACAAAAAGAGGTGCATTTTAAGATCGCTAATTTTATGCTCTTTCTAAATAGCTAAGATCAAGTTCGTGACATTTCACCCCCACCACCTCACTGATGATGCCATATATAGCCTTAGGTATATAACCAATTAAACCAATCAAAACACTAAAACAATAAAATTCTTACTTTATAGTATTTAATATGCAGCATTTCATGTTAATCAGATTATCATGTTCCCTTTTGTTACCATTTGGTAACAAAGTCACTTTGACTTAATTGGATAACTCAAGTCTACACAGGATAATCGATTTTACAACAGAATTGATAAAAAACACCTTTCTTCAAACAAAAGTAAAGAGCAACATTAGAACTTGAAACGAAGAGAAATAATTCCTTATATTAGGGGGCCCACTTCCTCGACCTTTACTCGTTGCGCTAAAGTCTCAAAGTTGTTTAAAAATACTTCTCGTTCAAATACACTAGAAATTGTGTCTGATCAGTCTTTCCTAGGAAATTGTGACAAATAATCAACCTTTAGCGTAAAGAGTGAGACGAGAGGAAGGGGTATCAGTGGTGATGCCCCAACTGGTCCGACAGGGGCCCACCCCTTCGAATCCCAGCCCTGACACTTTTCCTAGAAATTTCTTAAGAAGGCAGATGTTTATTACATAATAGGGTATGTTTTCTTCAGGGTGTATGTGCTTGTTACGTAATAGGGTTTGTTTTCTAAGAGATGCAGGTGTATGTTGTTTAATGGTGGATGTTTTTTCTTTGTTTGTTTTATAAACCGCGAGGGCCAGGAAAAAACCTTTAGCCCCCCCCCCATTCAAATCATGATTTCTTTTTATGTTACATTTTAGTAAGTGTTTTCTTCAAGATGCAGATGTCTGTTACGTAATAGAGACTGTTTTTTCTTAGATTGTTTAAAGAACTAGGGATGTAGGGGAAAAACCTTCAGAATCCACTAGTCAAGACGCAAACGTTACGTAATAGTTTCTTTGATTGCTTAAAAATCGCGAGGGCCAGGGGAAACCTTCAGGGCCCCCACCAAATCATGAGTTCTTTGGTTGTTACGTAGAAAAATTTGTTAGAGTTCAAGGGCCAGCACTAGGGAACCTTCAAGACACTGTTCCTAAGCAGTCAACTCCAACAATCCCAAGCATCCAATTTAAAGCGGGGCCCCTAGTAACCAATTCTAACGGGGGCCCTAACGAGCAACTCCACTAGGACAATAGCAACCAATTACGATGGAGTCCCCTAGCAACCAATTCCAATAGGGGGTGCTAACATCCAATTTCATTGGGGTACTAGCGACCAATTCCAACGGGGGGCCCTTAGCAAGCAATTCCACTGGGGCTCTAGTAACCAAGTGGGGAAAGTGCTATTCAAGTGGGGAAAACCCACTTGTAATCGAGAATGATTTAATCTCGCGTGACTTGGAACATTTTATTAAAGATGATGGATTCTTGCATGACTCGTTTCTTCTTGTCCCATGGAGAATCCCCGCCTTTAGCTAAGGAGGGCACAAACTTAGGGTGTGATGTAACGACGATGCTCACGTGGGATGTTACATAATACTTTAAGAGATTTTTCATCAGGATTTCATTTCTCTTTCAAGGTGTTTTTTTCTTCGACATTTCATTTTCTTCAATTTTTTTCTCAGGGAACCTTTGTAATCCAAGGATTTGTCTCCTTTAGAAATCAATGGAGATTTTCCCTTAACGGAATGGAGTGCTAGACAGTGGACTAAGAAGCAATTATCGCTATTTTGGATCAGGAGATAGATTTTACGAAATAACATATTCTCCGTAATAACGAAATTACGGAGAGTTCCATGCACACTTTTTAGAACGATTAAATGGATCGTGTGTTTCCTATGTCTAGAATATTTGACATATGTGGAAGATTAATGGAAATTGGTTACATTTGAAGTGCACCTGCATGTTAAAATGTTACTAACTTTCCAACGTGACCTAGAAAGGTTAAGGTAGGCATTGAAACAGTGAGATGTTACAAAACAATGGCTTTAGATAATTCACTGTGTAAATGACTACGCATTGAAAATTCATCCTGGAACAAGAAATATAAAGGACACAGACTTTTGGGAGGTAGGAGCATTGTCAATAGAAGTAAATTTAAGCCGTATTAAGAGATGTTTTTCAGAGCCTTTCATAAAAACGCCCCGTTTCTTTGACTGGGTGGTAGATTTTAGTCCCCTTTCATCAAAAAAATGTTTAACACCTCACACCTTAACTTTAAGTTGTAGAATGTGAGGCCCCCCATCGCTATTTACGCCACAGTGGCAATCTACAGATGGCACACGACACCCTATGGCATGCATCCTTGCACCTAAAGCATTTTCAGACATTTTTCTACAAAAATAACTGTTTACACTAGAATCGATCATTTAAACTTAAAGAAATTTTCCCAATGGCGTTTCTTCTGATGACTCCTGGCAAGTGAGGCTAGCATAGCACAGTATACCACGCTCTATTCAATAGCTATGGACCATTGCTATTTAAAATTTTCAATAGCTTTTCTTCTGATGTCTCCTAGCAGTAAACACCAGCGTGTCACTCAATGGCTAGTATGCTGCACCCTCTAGTTTGCATTATCACACCTAAGGCATTTTCAGACATTTTCCTACAAAAGCAACCATCTTTCTCTTCGTGAATCTATTTGTATACTGATTTTTCGCTTCGTGAAACTGATTGTATGTTGATTTTTATTCGGGAAACATGTGTGTTGGTCTCTTTTTTTCTTGAATTTTGATGTATCTTCATATTTTTGTTCTTCTTGAAAAGTGATGACTGTTTGTTTTTGTTCGTGAAACCTGTTGCATGCTGATTTTTTGTTCGTGAAGCATGATGTATATTATTTTTTTCTCAGTAAAACCTATTGTATATCTTGACTTTTTTCCTTCTTGAAACATACTGTATATCAATTTTTTCTTCATGATACTTGTACGTATATTTTGTCTTCATGAAAGTTATTTTATGTTGATTTTTTCTTTCTTGAAACTTTTTGCATGTTAGTTTCTGTTTTTATTGAAACTTGTTGTATGTTAATTTTTTCTCTTTTTGAAACTAGATGTTTGCTGATTTTCTGTTCATAAAACTTGTTGTATGTTGATTATTTCTTCGTGAAACTTAGTTACACGTTAATTTTTTCCTGTTTAAACTTGTCGTATTTTTAATTTTTTATCCATGAAACTTGTTTTACGTTGATTTTTCTTTTCGTGAATCTTTATTTATTTTGATACTTTATTTCATAAAACATGTTGCATGTTTGTTTTTGTTAGTGAAACTTGTTGCATGCTGATTTATTGTTCGTGAGGCTTAATCTATGTTGATTTTTTCTTAGTGAAACTTGTTGTCGCTTGACTTTTTTCTTAAGAATTGGTGTATTTTAATTTTATTATTCGAAAATCCTGTTGCATTTTTTGTTTTACTTCATGAAACTTGTTGCATATTGATTTTTTCTTCATGAAACTTGTTGCATGTTGATTTTTTGACTGTGAAACTTGTTGTATGAGTTGATTTTGTTTTCTTCTTAAAGCTTGTTATATATTAGTTTTACCTTTATGAAAATTATCGCACCTTAATTTTATCTTCGTGAAACTTGTTTTTAGGTTAACCTAACCGAACTAACCTACACACGGTAGGTTAGGTCAGTTAGGTTAGCCTAACTTAGTAGCATATAAGAAAAAGGCTTACAAGTTTCACGAAGAGAAAAATCAACATGTAAAAATTTTCATGAAAAAGAAATAAAAATAAAAACAAGTTTCTCAAAGATATAAATTAAAATACATTAAGTGTCTTGCAGAAACAATCGACTTAAAAAAAATCTCACAAACAACTTCGAAAAACCTGTTGCATTTTCTGTTTTACTTCATGAAACTTGTTGCATTTTTTGTTTTACTTCATGAAACTTGTTGTATATTGATTTTTTCTTCATGAAACTTGTTGCATGTTGATTTTTTGACTGTGAAACTTGTTGTATGAGTTGATTTTGTTTTCTTCTCAAAACTTGTTATATATTGGTTTTACCTTTATGAAAATTATTGCACCTTAATTTTATCTTCGTGAAACTTGTTTTTGGGTAAGCTAACCGAACTAACCTACACACGGTATGTTAGGTCAGTTAGGTTAGCCTAACTTAGTAGCATAAGAGAAAAAGGCTTAGAAGTTTCACGAAGAGAAAAATCAACATGTAAAAATTTTCATGAAAAAGAAATAAAAATAAAAACAAGTTTCTCGAAGACATAAATTAAAATACATTAAGTGCCTTGCAGAAACAATCGACTTAAAAAAATCTCACAAACAACTTAACTAATATGTAACAAGTTTCATGAAGAAAAAATTAAAACAGAACCAGTTTTAACACAAACAATTAATATGCACCATTTTTCAGGAAGAAAAAAATCATCATAAAAAAGTTTCAGGAAAAAGTACAAAGTTTTACGGAGAAAATTAGAATATGAAAATTTCACTTACAAAAAATCAACATGCAAGATGTCTCACGAAGAAAAATAAACATAAAAAGTTTCAAGAGGAATAAATCGACATACAAGGAGTTCGCGAAGAAAAAATTCAACATAGGATAAGTTTCACGACTAAAAAAATCAACATAAAAAAAGTTTCAAAAAGAAAAAAGGTCAACATACAATACTTTCAAAATCACCAGACAATAAGTTTCACAAAAACATCAATATACAACAAGTTTCACGAGCAAAAAGCCAACATGTAACAGGTCCCACGAAGAAAAAATGAACAAACATCAAGTTTCATATATAGCAATACAACAAGTTTTGCGAAGAAGAAATCAAGACACAAAAAGATTCACGAAGATAATTCAAAATATAACAAGTTAAACAAAGAAAAAATCAAAATGCAACATGTTTCACGAGGAAAAAATCAACATACCACAAACTTCGTGAAGAGAAAAATCAACATGCAACAAGTTTCATGAAGAAGAAATATAAATAAAATAAAAAGAAAAATAAATAATATAAATAAAAATTATATATAAAAATATAACACGTTTCTCCAAGACCGATCAAAATGCATTAAGTTTCTTGAAGAAATAGTCCTAGTGCAACAAGTTTCACGAACCAAAAATTCAACATGCAACATTTTTCACGAAGAAAAAATCAGCATACAAAAATTTCACGAAGAAACAACCAAGATACATCACGTTTCACGAAGACAAAAAAAAATCAACATTCATTATGTTTCACGAGCAAAAGCTCAGCATGCAACAAGTTTCAAGAGGAAAAACAACATACAACATGTTTTACGAAGAAAAATCAAGAAAGATTACGTTTCATGATCAAAAAATCTACATACAACAAGTTTCACGAGCAAACCAAAATCAATATACAATCAGTTTCACGAAGAAAAAGAAAAATCAACATACAGCAAGTTTCACATTGAACAACAGCTAAGAGCTCATATGGCACTTGTGACGAGGCAAGAAGAGCTAAGAGCCAATAGCTCTTATGGTATGAGCTCTAACAAAGTTCTAAGAATCAATAGATTGATTTAAAAGGGAAATCAAAAGCTTAATGCCGGTCAGGATTTAAAATAAGAGCTCTGAGTCACGGCATCCTTCTAATTCATTAAGATCCGATCAACCACTCGTAAGCTATAAATACCTAATTATTAAATTTTCCTCTCCCTTTAGCCCCCCAGATGGTTGAATCTGGGAAAACGACTTTATCAAGTCAATTTGTGGAGCTCCCTGACACGCCTATCAATTTTCATCGTCCTAGCACGTTCAGAAGCACCAAACTCACCAAATCACTGAAGCCGTCCCCCCAACTCCCCCAAAGAGAGCAAATCCAGTACGGTTACATCAATCACGTATCAAGGACATTTGCTTATTCTATCCACCAAGCTTCATCCCGATTCTTCCACTCCTGGTGTTTTCCAGGATTTCCCCCTCCAACTCCCCACAATGTTCATTAAAAATAAAGTATCAAATTTCATTAAGATCCGATCACCTATTCGTAAGATAAAAATACCCCATTTATCATGTTTTCCAAGAATTCCGGTTTTCCCCTCCAATTCCCCCCAATGTCACAGGATCTGGTCGGAATTTAAAATTAGAGCTTTAAAGCACAAGATCCTTCTAAATATCAAATTTCATTAAGATCTGGTCACCCTTTCATAAGTTGCAAATACTTCATTTTTCAAAATTACCCCCCCCCCCCCAAACTCCATCAAAGAGAGCAGATCCGTTCCGGTTATGTCAGTCACGTATCTTAGACGGGTTTTTATTCTTCCCATCCAGTTTCATCCTGATCTCTCCGCTTTAAGAATTTTCTAAGGTTTCCGGCCTCCCCTCCAACTCCCCCCCCCCAATGACGCTGGATCCGGTTGAGATTGGAAATAAAACATCTGAGTTACGAGGTCCTCCTAAATATGAAGTTTCATGAAGATCCGATCGCTCCTTCGTAAGTTAAAAATACGTCATTTTTTTCAAATTTTTCAGAGCTAAAAAATAGAGCAGATCCGTTACAATTATGTAAATCACGTATCTATGACTTCTGCTTATTTTTCTCACCAAGTTTCATCCCGATCCCTCCAATCTAAGCGCTTTCCATTATTCTAGGTCCCCCCAATGTCACCAGATCCGTTCGGGATTCAAAATAAAAGCTTTGAGACACGATATCCTTCTAAATATCAAATTTCATTGAGATCCAATCACCTGTTCGTAAGTTAAAAATACCTCATTTTTTCTAATTTTTCAGAATTAACCCCCCTACCCCAACTACCCAAAGAGAGCAGTTCCGTTCCGTTTATGTCAATCATGTATCTAGGTTTTGTGCTTATTTTTCCCAACAAATTTCATCCCGATCCCTCCACTCTAAGTGTTTTCCAAGATTATAGGTTTCCCCTCCCAACTCCCCCCAATGTCACCAGATCCGGTCGGGATTGGAAATAACAGCTCTGAGACATGATGTCTTTCCAAACATCAAATTTCATTAAGATCAGATCTACCGCTCGTAAGTTAAAAGTACTTCATTTTTCCTTTTTTTCGAATTAACGGGCCCCCGCTCCCCTCTAGATGGTCAAATCGGAAAAATGACTATTGCTAATTTAATCTGGTTTAGTCCCTGATACGCCTGCCAAGTGTCATCGTCCTAGCTTACCTGGAAGTGCCTAAAGTAACAAAACCGGGACCGACAGACAGACAGACCGACAGAATTTTCGGTTGCTATATGTCGCTTGGTTAATACCAAGTGCCATGAAACTAACTTAAAATAATTTTCATAGAGATAAAACCAACATAAAACAAGTTTCATGAAGAAAACAAAATCAATAAAAAGCAAGTTTCACGGTCAAAGAATTAACCTGAAACAAGTTTCGTGAAGAATAAATTTATGTACAGCATGTTTCATGAAAAAGAACTAAAAAATACAACAGCTTATCTGAATAATTAAATGAAAATATAACAAGTTTCACGAAGAAAAGGTCAACCCATATTATGTTTCACGAACTAAAAATAGGCATGCAACAAGTTTTATATCAAAATAAATTAAGTTTCACGAAAAAATTCAAGATACAATAAGTTTCACGAAGAAAAACGACAAATAAAACAAGTTTTACGAAGTGGAAATTAACATGCAACAAGTATTACGAAGCAGTTTCACAAGTTTTAAGTTTCCGCTTTTGGATTTGACCGAGTACAAACTAATGTGTTAAAGGAAGTTGCTTCGTCAATCATACATCCTCTTATTACTTGATCAAGTTGTCTCTGCAGAAGGGTGCTTTCCCAGAATGGCTAAAGAAAGCTAGAATTGTTCCTTTTGCACAAAGAAGGTTCTCGTGCTGATCCTGCGAATTATAGACTTATTTCAATTCTTTCAGTTTTTCCAAAGGTTTTTGAAAAACCCATGCAATAGCACCTACTCTAGTTTCTGGAGAAAAAGGGGTTTCTTAATACTTATCAGTTATTCCACCCAAGATGCACTAACAGCTTTAAGTTTATGGATCAACCAAGTTTTGGATTCTGGCCTTCTACCTGCAGTGGCCCTGATTGATATCAGAAAAGCATTTGTTAGTATGTACAACCCTATTATCCTCGGAAAACTGGAGCACATAGGAATAAGAGGTAAAAATCTGGATTGGTTTAGATCGTACTTAAGGGACCGCAGGTTTTGTTTGGGAGAAGACCCAGGAAATGAGGTCTTGGTCAATTGTGGTGTTTTCCAAGTTCAATATTAGGATCAATACTGCTCCTAGTCCATGTTGACGATCTGAGTAGAGTATTAAACCCGACACGCACTATTTTTCGCTGCTGTAAGCTATGCCACATTGAAGCTTCTTTTCAGTCTGTAGATGTGCTTTTCTAAAAGTTAAAAAACAAGTATTGTTCCAATAGGAGAGTCATACTTACTCCCATCATTTACCCGTGCCATTTAACCTAACACTTGAAAAACTATAGGTTCTATGACTATCTTAGTTTTATGACTATCTACCTTAGTTCTGCCCTAGGAATGACGCACGGACGGATGATAGATACCCTTATCTAATAAAAAATGGACTGACATCATTTTTATACGATCCTAATAAGGGCTTATGCCAGATTTGCCCCCCACTCAATCAGACTATTCGTCTTGGACTTGTCTACAATTAACCATGACTTGAGCTCAAAACTTGTTGATTTTAATTCAAAATCAACGGACTCGGTCGAGCTTGTGCCCACACTAGCGAAAGTGATATAACAGCGCTCATTTCCAAGCTCAGGGCTATTCTCGAGGAAACTTATCTCTTAATTAATTCTAACCGACTTTTGACTAACGTTGACAGTCACAGGTCGTTGAAGTCACAAGATTTTTGAATTAAAATGGAATTGTAGAAAAGCAAATACAAGTCATCAAGCCATGGCTAATCGTAGAAAAAGCAAAGACAGATTGTCGAATTGAGTAAGAGGCATTCTGGCATTACCCCCCCCCCCCTATTAGGATTGTATAAAAATGATATAAGTTCATTTGTTAATAGATATGTCTATCTATTTTCCGTCCATGCGTCATTCCTAGGGCAATAAAACGATGCTAGAGTCATTTTTAACTTTTCGCTCGGTCAGAAGTGTTCTTCTGGAGATATGTGATATTGAAACATCCAGAGGTTCATCAGTCGGCCAAAAAACCTTTTTGCCAAATACCTGGGAGTCCTACTTGATGAAAACCTGTCATTCCTGCAGCACATTAAAGCAGTAGAGCTGAAGATATCCCGAGATATTGGAATAACAAAGAAACTAACGAACTGTTTGCCACTGGCAACACTGGTCCTGCTGTATAAAGCTCTGATCAAGCCCCATTTAGAGTACTGTGCAATGATCTGGCAATCGACTTTTAAATCTCACCTGCACAAGCTTAATTTAATTCATAAGCAATCTTTGGAACTAATTGAAAAATTAAGAATATTTGTCAATGGAGTCACTGCAATATTAGTCATACTTGATCTATGTGTTCAAGTTTCTAGCTGGTGAACTCCCATTTGCATTTAAAACTTTTTTTTCAACCAATCTCGGACTAGCATAATGTAAATATCGGTTCATCATCAAACCTGCAAATACCATTCTCTCCGATTGTACGACTGGTTTCCCTCCTCCCCGAAAATAACTTGTGCAGGGCTGTGGAACCTGTCCCCAGAAGAGCTGAAAGGTAGGAGCTCACTCGCGTCATTTAAAAAAATCGAGTAAAAAATCAAATATTAGTATTGGAAAAGACTAGTTAAATATTAGTTAATAGAATAATTTATATAAAGTTTTAAATTTAAATAGATAAAAATAAAATGTATTTTTTTGTATAATGATAATGCAGCTTCCCTTGGGGCAAAAGGCAGGAGGATTATTGGTAGTTATGTTGGATAAATGAGAGGTAAGGCTGTTTCTGAAAGTAGAAGCAATGACCACGCTGCGTGTTATGTTTAAAAGGTAGTGATTGAGGATCTCGGTGTCAAGGAATGGACTGGCTATTGTTGCTATGTGTTGTTTATTTTTTTGAATTGATGAAATACTCCTTAAATTTGAATTTGAAATAAATAACATATAACAAGTTTCCCGAACAAGAAAATCAACATAAAGCCAGTTTCACGAAGAGAAATAAATAAACGTGCAACAGGTTTCATGAAGAAAAAAATCAACAAGAAAAAATGTTCACGAAGAAAAAACCAATATAAAACAAGCCTCATGAAGATAAAATAAAAAAAAAACAAGTTTGACCAAAAAAAAGTTAAGATACAACAATAATGAAAAATTATCTCATAATGAAAAGTAAAAATACAGCAAGTTTCGTGAAGGAAAAAAATCAACATACAAGAAGTGTCACGAATATAATTCAAAATATAACAAGTTTCATAAAGAAGAAACCCACATGTAGCCTATTTCAAGAAAAAAAAATTAACATCCAAGTAGCTTTGTGAAGAGAAACAAATATACAGCAAATTTTGCGAACAAAAAATCAGTGTGCAACGTGTTCTACGTAAAAAGTTGATCTGAAGAGGAGAAAATCAACGTACAAGTTTTACGAAGTGAAAAATCAACATGCAACAAGTTTCACGAAGAAGAAATGAAATGGCTCAATGGCTGACACCTTGCTGGTGTCAATTGCTAGGAGTCATCAGAAGAAAATCTAATGTAAACAGTTATTTTTGTAGGAAAATACCTGAAAAGGCCATATGTGTGATAATGCTTGCCAGAGGCTGCCATGTGTTAGCCATTGAATGTCATGGGCTGGGAATCGCCATGGAACATCGCAATCTAACAATGAAATTGCAAGTTTCTGAACTTCAAATAAAAATAATGACCATTTTTAGCTTTGGAAGTTATTTTTGTGGTAAAAAGGCTTATAAACCTTTAGGTTTGATAATAAGTGCCAGAGGGGGTCACCAGGCCGGTAAATTGTGCCAGGCTGGCCTTAATTGTAAGGAGTCATGAGAAGAAACGCTATTGGGAAATTTCCTTTAAGTTTAAATGATCGATCCTAGTGTAAACGGTTATTTTTTAGGGAAATTTCTGAACGTTCTTTAGGTGTAATAACGCTCACCAGAGGGTGTCGTATACCATCTGTTGTTTAACGCTGTAGCATAAATTGCCAAGGGGTACATCACGTTCTACAGCATAGAATTAGGGTGGATGGCGTTAAAAAATTTTTTCTACGGAAGGGGACTGAAATCTAACACCCAGTTAAAGAAACAGAGTATTTTTATTAAAATCCCTCAAAAATATCTCTTAATTTGCCTTAATTTTACCTTTAATAACAAACCGCCCCCTCCCAAATGTCTGTGTCTTTTATATTTCTTGTTTGAGGATGAATCTCCAATACCTAATCATTTACGCAATGATATATCTAAAAAAAACACTATGGATCTTCTCACTAATTCAATGCCTACCTTAACCTCTCTAGGTCACGGAAGAAAACTAACAACGCTGTAACATGCTGGTGCACGTCAAATATAACCGATTTCCAGTAGTCAATTTCTGGATTTCAGTATGTCAATTATTCCAGACATAGGAAACACGCGATCATTTAATCATTCTAGAAAGTTTGCAGGATATTCTCCATGCAGCGAATAGGCTATTTTGTAGAATTATTTTCTACGAAATTATTTCCGAATCAAAATAGTATTATTGGCTTCTTGCTCTAGCTGTCTAGTGCTCCTTTCCATTGGGGGAAAATATCTTTTGATTCCAAAAGGGGGACAACAATATTTGGATTCTAAGGGTTCACTGAGAAAAACAAAATCTTGAATAAATGGAAGTCTCAAAGATAAAAAAACACATAGGAAGAAAAATGAAATCCTGATGAAAAAACTCTTAAAGTGTTATGCAGTATCCCACGTGTGCACTGTCATTGCATAACACCATACTTGTGTGTCCTCCTCAGCTATAGGCAGTGGTTCTTCGCGGGACCTGAAGAAACAACTCACGCGGGAACGCATCACCTTCAATAAATCCACCAAGTCACGCAAGATTGCATCATTCTCAGTCTCATTTTAGGGTAACCCATCTGACTAGTGTCTCCTCCCCAGTTGGAATTGACTGCTATATCCCCTGTCAGAATTGGTTGCTAGGGTGCCCGTTGGGATTGGATGGTAGGGCCCCTTGTAGAATTGCTCGTTAGGGCCGCGAATGGAATTGGTTTCTAGGGGTCCATTGAAGCTAGTTGCTAGGGGTTCGATGGACTTGAATGTTAGGGACCTCTTTGGAATTGACTGCTAGGGCCCCGGCAGAATTGGATGGTAGGGCTCCCGGTGAAATTTGATGCTAGTCCCCCCTTTGGCATTGATTGTTAGCGGGCCTCTGTTGGAATTGGTTGCTAGGGCCGAAGTCTAATTGCTCACTTAGGGCCTCTTGTTGGAATTGGTTGCTAGGACCCCCTGTTGGAATTGGTTGCTAGGGGACCCTGTTGAAATTGGTTGCTAGGGCCTCCGTTGGAGTTGACTGCTTGGGACCGGTGTATTGAAGGTTCCATAGCACCGACCCTTGAACTCTAACAAGTCCTAATACGTAACATCCAAGGGAATAATGATTTGGCGGGGACCCCTGAAGGCTTATCCAGGCCCTCGTGTTTTTTTTAATTAAAAAACACTCTCTATTATGCATCTAACACCTGCATCTTTAAGAAAACACTCCCTATCGCATAACAAGCCCCTACATACTTGAAGAAAATTAATAATACCTGAGTGTTAAGGCACTCGCCGTTAAACTGCTTCGTTGTTTTTAAGCATTAAGGAAGAAAAGAGGAGCGACTATGGCTTGGTTTAAACCAATTGAGGCATCGCTACTGGCATTCCCCCTCTCATACGGAATAACTTTTGTTTGTTTTAAGTTTTAATGTTGCTGCTTACTTTCAGTTTGGAAAAAACTTGTCTATTATTTATTTCTAACCGTTTTTAAATCATTTCATGGAATACCCCTTCCCCACGGAAAATTTCTCATGGAAAATTATCCCCGAAAACTTTACTTCCCAAAGAGGAGTCTCCGCCTGGAAAATCCCCCTGGCAGAAAAGTCCCTCACCCCCTTGATCATTTTCGTATATTTCCTAATAAAAAAGTACTATGAGTCAACAATACGTAAACAAACTATGCAATGGGTTCAAATTGCAGAGCCTAAAGCATATTCCAGAGGGTTGGTACGTTCACCTCCAGAAACATCATTACTGGTCCTTTTTATTTTGCTGAATAAAATGGCTATCAAAATTTGGATCGGATGTCTTTGGGGAGAAAAGAGACATGGGAGGCTGACTTATTTCCCTTCAATCTTTTCTTTCAACTAAAAAAGACAATAGAACTTTCGATTTCCGTTCAAATGAGCCCTTTCCCGATCTTCTAGGACCATTGGTTCGATACGGTTACCCCTGGAAAAAACAACAACAAATAAGCATACGTGATGTTTCCTCGGCGAAAAATACAAAATTCTACATTTTGTAGATAGGAGTTTGAAACCTCTACAGTTACGTTCTTGGACATGCTGAATCTGTTATAATGATTTTCATTGATGAAATCCCTTGACATTTTGGGGATGTTTTTCTACTTTTTCAAAAATCCTGCTTTTTTTCTCAGGGTTTTAGCATTTGCCATTTAATATTTAAAGTAAAGGAATTTATATGTTTGGAATCAGCATAAGAAATGTATTTTTTTAAGCATTAATTGGCATTAAAATTCTCATTTTTAGGGTTTTGGTTACTATTAGGCAGAGTCGCTCTTTACTTACAGTTCGTTACTAGGAACTGTTGGATCAAACAATGAAAATAATAACAAACAAATATATTATGAGGGCTACATACATGCCCATCTGGGGCGATCTCATTGTCAGTATAATAATCATTTCGTTAAGAAATGATTATTATTATATAGAATATTATATAGCTTGATCGTACCTTTTGTATCCTATATTAGTTTTGTTTGTAGCCTAGGGCTATATATGGGACAATCGGGAGCTGGAGGTGAATTGTCACAAACTCAACCTTATGCATAAAAAAGAGAATAAAAATATAAATCTAAAAGCACTTCTTTTTGTTCTAGCAAGTCTCTTTCGGGGCAGGTGCTATTCTACAATTTTACATAATTTCTTAGCAAAAATATGTAATATGAGAACTGGCATAATGAATTTGAACTCATTTGTAAAACCACTATAGCATAATATGTTAATGATCAAACCCTAATACCCGTTGGTCGGTCTGGGCTACGCGTGTGGATGGTCATACGTTAGCATTTTGAATGGTAGGAGCGTCCTTTTAAGTTCCTATTCCTGGAGTGTCTACATTATCACACATTTTCTTATATTTATTGCAAAGGTCATTTGTTTGGTAAGGTGGGTGACATATACTCAACAAAAAGGAAGAAACTCTAAATTCTTACCA